>NC_142270.1:3009239-3044587 GCF_052056855.1 Sturnus vulgaris | reverse complement strand
TCGGAACTCGTAGGGCTGCAGCATGGACTGCCCGTTCTCTGTGGGGACACGGTGCCACCTCAGTGTCCCCAGGACCCCCCGTGTCCCCCAGTGTCCCCAAACACTCCCCTCAGTGTCCCCAAGCCCCCTCAGTGTGCCCAGACAACCCCCAGGACCCCCCAAACCTCCCCAGACACCTCCAGGACCCCCCAAAATCCCCCCAAACCCCCCAGTGCCACCTCCTCCATGCGGGACTCGCAGGGCTGTGGGGACAAGGGGTCACCCCTGGTCCCTCAGTGTCCCCAAACCCCACAGTGTCCCCAAGCCCCCACAGTGTCCCCAAACCCCACAGTGTCCCCAAACCCCCACAGTGTCCCCAAACCCCACAGTGTCCCCAAACCCCCACAGTGTCCCCAAGCCCCACAGTGTCTTCAAACACACCCCAGTGTCCCCAAACCCCCTCAGTGTCCCACCAATGTCCCCAAGCCCCCCCAGTATCCCCAAGCCCCCTCCAGTGTCCCCAAACACCCCCCAGTGTCCCCTCAGTGCTCCCAGTGTCCCCAAAACCCCCTCAGTGTCCCCAAGCTCCCCCAGTGTCCCCAAACACCCCCCAGTGTCCTCCCAGTGTCTTCAAACACCCCCCAGTGTCCCCAAAGCCCCCGTCCCCCCAGTGTCCCCCCAGTTTTCCTCCAGTGTCCCCATGTCCCCTCCATGTCCCCATGTCCCCCCCAGTGTCCCCAAGCCCCCCATGTCCCCATGTCCCCTCACCTCCTGCCAGCGTGTCCTCGATTCTCCGCAGCCCCTCGAGCTCGTCGGGCAGTGCCAGCGTCAGCGCCGTGCCAGGACTGTCCCCACGGGCTGTCCTGGGGACAGGGACACCATGGCACACCCGGGGACACCCTGGGGACACCCCTGACATCCCTGGGGACACCCCGGGGACACCCCTGGGGACACCCCTGACATCCCTGGGGACACCATGGGACACCCTGGGGACACCCCTGACATCCCTGGGGACACCCCGGGGACACCCCGGGGACACCCTGGGGACACCATGGGACACCCTGGGACACCCCTGGGGACACCATGGGACACCCTGGGGACACGCTGGGGACAGGGACACCCCGGGGACACCCTGACACCCCTGGGGACAGGGGACACGCTGGGACACCCCTATACCCCTGGGGGCACGCTGGGACACCAGAGACCATGGGGACACCCCTGGGGACACCCCTGACATCCCTGGGGACAGGGGACACCCCTATACCCCTGGGGACACGCTGGGACACCAGAGACCATGGGGACACCCCTGGGGACACCCGCGACCTGGGGACAGGACACGCTGGGACACCCCTGACACCCTGGGGACACGCAAAGCCCCTGCCAGCCCTCTCTGGTGACACCGTGGTGGCACCGGTGACACACCTGCAGGGACTCCACCGTGCTGGGGACATCGAAACTGTGACCCCAGGACACCTCTGGTGACACCGTGGTGACACCCCCAGCCCCCTGCTGACCCCGTGGTGACCCTGGCGGCTCTGTGGTGACCCTGGTGACCCCGTGGTGGCCCTGGTGGCCCGGTGGTGGCCCTGGTGACCCCGTGGTGGCCCTGGTGACACCGTGGTGGCCCTGGTGACCCTGTGGTGGCCCTGGTGACCCCGTGGTGGCCCTGGTGACACCGTGGTGGCCCTGGTGGCCCGGTGGTGGCCCTGGTGACACCGTGGTGACCCTGGTGACCCCGTGGTGGCCCTGGTGACACACCTGCCCACGCGGTGGATGTAGGACTCCACCGTGCCGGGGACATCGAAGTTGATGACGGCGGCGACGTTCTGGAAATCGATTCCTCGGGAGGCGCTGAACTCGGGGTCCTGGGGACACTGCGGGGACTGTCCCCTCCTGTCACCCTTCCTGGGGACACAGGGACACTCAGGGACACTGCGGGGACTGTCCCCTCCTGTCACCCTTCCTGGGGACACAGGGACACTCAGGGACACTGCGGGGACTGTCCCCTCCTGTCACCCTTCCTGGGGACACAGGGACACTCAGGGACACTGCGGGGACTGTCCCCTCCTGTCACCCTTCCTGGGGACACGGGGACACTCAGGGACATGGGGACACTGCTCCTGTCCCTTCCTGGGGACACCCACAGGGACAGGGACCCCGTGGCACTGATGGGACACTGGTGGCACCCACAGCAGGCTGGTGGCACTCTCAGGACGCTGGTGGCATCCCGAGACCCCCAGTGCCACCGCCAGGTCCCCAGTGCCACCCACACGACACAGGTGGCACCAATGGCTCCCTGGTGGCTCCCCAGCCCCCAGTGCCACCCGCTGTCCCCAGTGTCCCCATTCTGACCTGGCTGTCCCCAGTGTCCCCATTGTCCCCAGTGTCCCCAGTCTCACCTGGCTGTCCCCATTGTCCCCATGCTGTCCCCATTCTGTCCCCAGTGTCCCCAGTCTGACCTGGCTGTCCCCATTGTCCCCAGTGTCCCCAGTCTGACCTGGCTGTCCCCATTCTGTCCCCAGTGTCCCCAGTCTGACCTGGCTGTCCCCATTGTCCCCATTGTCCCCAGTCTGACCTGGCTGTCCCCATTGTCCCCAGTGTCCCCAGTCTGACCTGGCTGTCCCCATTCTGTCCCCAGTGTCCCCAGTCTGACCTGGCTGTCGCCATGCTGTCCCCATTCTGTCCCCAGTGTCCCCAGTCTGACCTGGCTGTCCCCATTGTCCCCATTGTCCCCAGTCTGACCTGGCTGTCCCCATTGTCCCCAGTGTCCCCAGTCTGACCTGGCTGTCCCCATTGTCCCCAGTGTCCCCATGCTGTCCCCAGTCTGACCTGGCTGTCCCCATTGTCCCCATTGTCCCCAGTCTGACCTGGCTGTCCCCAGTGTCCCCAGTGTCCCCAGTCTGACCTGGCTGTCCCCATTGTCCCCATTGTCCCCAGTCTGACCTGGCTGTCCCCAGTGTCCCCAGTGTCCCCAGTCTGACCTGGCTGTCCCCATTGTCCCCATTGTCCCCAGTCTGACCTGGCTGTCCCCAGTGTCCCCATTGTCCCCAGTGTCCCCAGTCTGACCTGGCTGTCCCCAATGTCCCCAGTGTCCCCAGTCTGACCTGGCTGTCCCCATTGTCCCCAGTGTCCCCATTGTCCCCAGTCTGACCTGGCTGTCCCCAATGTCCCCAGTGTCCCCAGTCTGACCTGGCTGTCCCCATGCTGTCCCCAGTGTCCCCAGTCTGACCTGGCTGTCCCCATTGTCCCCATTGTCCCCAGTCTGACCTGGCTGTCCCCAGTGTCCCCAGTGTCCCCAGTCTGACCTGGCTGTCCCCAGTGTCCCCAGTGTCCCCAGTGTCCCCATTGTCCCCAGTCTGACCTGGCTGTCCCCATTGTCCCCAGTGTCCCCAGTGTCCCCAGTCTGACCTGGCTGTCCCCATTGTCCCCATTGTCCCCAGTCTGACCTGGCTGTCCCCATTGTCCCCAGTGTCCCCAGTGTCCCCAGTCTGACCTGGCTGTCCCCATTGTCCCCAGTGTCCCCAGTCTGACCTGGCTGTCCCCCCCCTGCGCGGGCGGTGCCGGGGGGGCTCTGCCGGCCCCTCCTCGTCGGTGGCCACGATGAAATCGTAGAGACCTCGGTTAAACTGGGCAATGACGTGGCACCTGTCACACACGGGACACAGTGACACAGTGACACAGGGGACAGGTCAGTGTCATCACCTGGGACATCCCAGTGTCACCTGGCACCTGTCACACACGGGACACAGTGACACAGGGGACACAGGGGACAGGTCAGTGTCATCACCTGGGACATCCCAGTGTCACCCGGGATATCCCAGTGTCACCTGGCACCTGTCACACACGGGACACAGGGGACATCAGGGGACATCCCATTGTCACCTGGGACACCCCCAGTGTCACCCAGGATGTCCCCACTGTCCCCAGGGACCCCTGTGCTGCCTCCTGGGACCGCAGGAGTTTGGGGCACGAATGGGAAATCCCACAAACCCCACCCCACAAACCCACCCCACAAACCCCACCCCACAAACGCCACCCCACAAACCCACCCCACAAACCCCAACATCCCACCGGGATCACACTGGCAGGTGTGAGTTTAGAATAAAAATGGGAATTTCCCCAAACACCACCCCACAAACCCCAATATCTGACCGGGATCACGCTGGCAGCTGCAGGTTGAGGACACAAAAAGAAAATCCCCCAAATCCCACCCCACAAACCCCATTATGTCACTGGGATCACACTGGCAGCTGCAGGTTTAGGATAAAACCAGGAATTCCCACAAATCCCACCCCACAAACCCCAATATCACACTGAGATCGTGCTGGCAGCTGCAGATTTAGGATAAAAATGGAAAATCCCACAAA
Source organism: Sturnus vulgaris (assembly GCF_052056855.1). Classification (NCBI taxonomy): domain Eukaryota; kingdom Metazoa; phylum Chordata; class Aves; order Passeriformes; family Sturnidae; genus Sturnus; species Sturnus vulgaris. The sequence goes on along the minus strand of NC_142270.1, from coordinate 3,040,241 downwards.
CCCCACCCCATAAACCCCAACATCTCACTGGGATGGGGCTGGCAGCTGCAGATTCAGGATAAAAATGGGAATTTCCACAAACCCAACCCCACAAACCCCAACATCTCACCGGGATCACACTGGCAGGTGTGAGTTTAGAATAAAAATGGGAATTCCCACAAACCCCACACCACAAACCCAACCCCACAAACCCCATTATCTCACTGGGATCACACTGGCAGCTGCAGATTTAGGCTAAAACCAGGAAATCCCACATACCCCACCCCATAAACCCCAGCCCACGATTCCTGCTCAGGAACACCAGGATCAGGTGAGAAGCCAGGAACTGAGAGCACAAATGGGAAATCCCCCAAATCCCACCCCATATACCCCAACATCTCACTGGGATCAGGCTGCCAGCTGCAGGTTTAGGATAAAACCAGGAATTCCCCCAAACCCCACCCCACAAACCCCAATATCTCACCATGACTAGGCTGGCAGCTGTGAGTTTAGGATAAAACCAGGAATTCCCCCAAACCTCACCCCACAAACCCCATTATCTCACCTGGATCACACTGGCAGCTGCAGATTTAGGCTAAAACCAGGAATTCCCACAAATCCCCCCCATATACCCCATTACCTCACCTTGACTGAGCCAGCAGCTGCGGGCTGAGGATAAAAACATAAAATCCCCCAAACCCCACCCCACAAACCCCAACATCTCACCGGGATCACACTGACAGGTGTAAGTTTAGAATAAAAATGGGAATTTCCACAAACCCAACCCCACAAACCCCAACATCTCACTGGGACCACACTGGCAGCTGCAGATTTAGGCTAAAACCAGGAATTCCCACAAACCCCACCCCACAAACCCCAGTATCTCACCTTGACCGAGCTGGCAGCTGCGGGTTGAGGATAAAAACATAAAATCCCCCAAACCCCACCCCACAAACCCCAGTATCTCACCGAGAGTGGGCTGGCAGCTGCGGGTTGGGGATAAAAACATAAAATCCCCCAAATCCCACCCCACAAACCCCAACATCTCACTGTGACCGAGCTGGCAGCTGCGGGTTGAGGATAAAAACATAAAATCCCCCAAACCCCACCCCACAAACCCCAGTATCTCACCGAGAGCGGGCCGGCAGCTGCGGGTTGAGGGTGCAGGCTGCGATCCCGAACTGCTCCAGGAAGAGTTTGAGGCGGAAGGCCCGGGCCAGGCTGCCCACGAAGAGCAGAGCCCGGCCCCGCAGCAGCCGCAGCTTCAGCAGCGCCGCCAGCAGCAGGAACTTGTCCTCCTCCGTGTCACAGCACACCTGGAACTGCTGCAGCTGCGCAGGGCCCGGCAGGCGGGGAGACGGCGGCAGCACGTGCACCTGGAACGGGAATGGGGGGTCAGGGATGGGAAATGGGGGGTCAGGAATGGGAAATGGGGGGTCAGGAATGGGAAATGGGGGGTCAGGAATGGGAATGGGGGGTCAGGAATGGGAATGGGGGGTTAGGGATCTGAAATGGGGGGTCAGGAATGGGAAATGGGGGAGACGGCGGCAGCACGTGCACCTGGAACGGGAATGGGGGGTCAGGAATGGGAAATGGGGGGTCAGGAATGGGAATGGGGGGTCAGGAATGGGAATGGGGGGTCAGGAATGGGAAATGGGGGAGATGGAATGGGAAATGGGGGGTCAGGAATGGGAATGGGGGGTCAGGAATGGGAAATGGGGCACTGGGAGATGGAATTCCCAGCACGTGCACCTGGAATGGGAATGGGGGGTCAGGAATGGGAAATGGGGGGTCAGGAATGGGGAATGGGGGGTCAGGAATGGGAATGGGGGGTCAGGAATGGGAATGGGGGGTCAGGAATGGGAAATGGGGGGTCAGGAATGGGAAATGGGGCACTAGGAGATGGAATTCCCAGCACGTGCACCTGGAACGGGAATGGGGGTCAGGAATGGGAATGGGGGGTCAGGAATGGGAATGGGGGGTCAGGAATGGGAATGGGGGGTCAGGAATGGGAAATGGGGGATTGGGAGATGGAATTGCCAGCACATGGACCTGGAATGGGAATGGGGGGTCAGCGATGGGAAATGGGGGAGAAGGAGATGGAATTCCCAGCACGTGCACCTGGAACGGGAAATGGGGGGTCAGGAATGGAAATGGGGGGTCAGGAATGGGAAATGGGGGAGAAGGAGATGGAATTCCCAGCACGTGCACCTGGAACGGGAATGGGGGGTCAGGAATGGAAATGGGGGGTCAGGAATGGGAAATGGGGGGTCAGGAATGGGAATGGGGGGTCAGGAATGGGAAATGGGGGAGACGGCGGCAGCACGTGCACCTGGAATGGGAAATGGGGGGTCAGGAATGGGAAATGGGGGGAGAAGGAGCTGGAATTCCCAGCACGTGCACCTGGAATGGGAATGGGGGGTCAGGGATCTGAAATGGGGGGTCAGGAATGGGAAATGGGGGGTCAGGAATGGGAATGGGGGGTCAGGAACCCCAAATGGGGGATTGGGAGATGGAATTCCCAGCACGTGCGCCTGGAACGGGAATGGGGGGTCAGCGATGGGAAATGGGGGAGATGGAATTCCCAGCACATGGACCTGGAATGGGAATGTGGGGTCAGGGATCTGAAATGGGGAATTGAGGAACTGGAATTCCTGGGAGAGGGGGAGAGGGGGGCAGCACATGGAGCTGGGATGGGAATTTGGGGTCAGGGATGGGAAATGAGGGATTGAGGAGCTGGAATTCCCAAATTCCAGGTTAGGGACCCAAAACAGGCACGTGTTGAGCTGGGTGCTCCTGAATTCTGGTTATTTCCTGTCCCCAAAACGGGTGACTTGGGATGGGGTGTGACCAAATCCTGGTGTTTTTCCAGCCCCGAAATTCCTGTTCCCAAAATGTGCCCAAATCCTGGTGTTCTCCATCCCCGAAATTCCAAGTTACAGCCCCAAAATTGCTCCTGGGGATGGGACATTCCTAAATCCCCAAAACGTGCTCCTAAAAACTGCAATGCTCCCAAATCCCGGTGTTTTCCATCTCTGTGCCCACTGCAGAACCCCCAAACTTCACTCCAGACCCCCCAAAACCCCCCCAAATCCCCCCAAACCCCCCCACTCACGGGGTTGTGCAGCACCAGCTCCTGCAGTGCCTCCAGCTCGGGGTTCAGGGTGGCCGACACCAGCAGGGCCTGGTAGATCTTGGGCAGGTGGCTGGGGGGAAAATGGGGGGTCAGGGGCACCCCAAAACCCCCCCGGGCACCCCAAAACCTCTCTGAGTGCCCCAAGACTGCCCAAAACCCCTCAGAACCCCCATAGCCATTCAGTGCCCCACAAAAGCTTCAAGACCCCAAAACTTCTCTGTGCCCCCCAAATTCTTGGTGTACCCTGAAACCTCCTAACCCCAAAACCATTCAGAGCCCCCCAAAAGCCCACAGAGACCCCAAAACTTCAGAGCCCCCCAAAATCTCAGTGCCCCAAAACCCCTCAGTGCCCCTAAAACCTCTCAGAGCCTCCCCATAAACCTGAGACCCCAAAATCCTTCTGAGCCCCCCCAAAAACGTCTCAGGGCTTCCCAGCTCTCAGTGCCCCCAAATCCTCTCAGTGCACCCCAAAACCTCAGGGCTGTGACCCCCAAAATCTCAGTGCCCCCAAATCCCAGTTGGTGCCCCCATAACTCCCAGCGCCCCCTAAAATCCCTCAAAGACCCCAAATCCTCAGTGAGCCCCAAACCTCCAAAGCCCCAAAACTCTCAGTGCCCCCCAAAACCTCCCAGAACCCCCAGACCTTCAGTGCCCCCCAAAACCCCTCAGAACCCAAAAACCCTTCAGAGCCTCACAAAACCTCTCAGAACCCCCAAACCTTCAGAGCCCCCCAAAACTCCTCAGAGACCCCCAAACCTTCAGGGGACCCCCCAAACCCTTAGTGCCCCCTAACCCAAGAGCCCCAGACCCTTCAGAGCCCCCCAACATCTCAGTTGTGTCCCCAACCTTTCACCTGTGTCCCCCACCTCTGGGTCCCCTGAGTGTCCCTCCATGTCCCCGAGGGTCTCCTCATGTCCCTGAGTGTCCCCTGAGTGCCCCCAGTGTCTCCCCGTGTCCTGAGTGTCCCCTCAGCGTCCCCTCCGTGTCCCTGAGTGTCCCCTCGTGTCACCTGAGTATCCCTTGAGTGTCCCCTGAGTGTCCCCTGAGTGTCCCTCCATGTCTCCTCAATGTCCCGAGTGTCCCCTGTGTGTCCCAAGCATCCCCTGTGTGTCCCCCCGTGTCCCCTCAATGTCCCTGAGTGTCCCCTGCATATTTACCCATGTCCCCTGCATGTTCTTGAGTGTCCCCCTGCATCCCCCGAGTGTCCCCTGAGTGCCTCACGCGTCCCCTGTGTGTCCCCCATGTCCCTGAGTGTCCTCTGTGTGTTCCCCCATGTCCCGAGTGTCCCTGAGTGTCCCCTGTGTGTTCCCCCATGTCCCTGAGTGTCCCCTGTGTGTTCCCCCATGTCCCGAGTGTCCCTGAGTGTCCCCTGTGTGTCCCCCATGTCCCTGAGTGTCCCCTGTGTGTTCCCCCATGTCCCTGAGTGTCCCCTGTGTGTTCCCCCATGTCCCGAGTGTCCCTGAGTGTCCCCTGTGTGTCCCCCATGTCCCTGAGTGTCCCCTGTGTGTTCCCCCATGTCCCTGAGTGTCCCCTGTGTGTTCCCCCATGTCCCGAGTGTCCCTGAGTGTCCCCTGTGTGTCCCCCATGTCCCTGAGTGTCCCCTGTGTGTTCCCCCATGTCCCGAGTGTCCCTGAGTGTCCCCTGTGTGTCCCCCATGTCCCTGAGTGTCCCCTGTGTGTTCCCCCATGTCCCGAGTGTCCCTGAGTGTCCCCTGTGTGTCCCCCATGTCCCCTGAGTGTCCCCTGTGTGTCCCCCATGTCCCGAGTGTCCCTGAGTGTCCCCTGTGTGTCCCCCATGTCCCTGAGTGTCCCCTGTGTGTTCCCCCATGTCCCTGAGTGTCCCCTGTGTGTTCCCCCATGTCCCGAGTGTCCCTGAGTGTCCCCTGTGTGTCCCCCATGTCCCTGAGTGTCCCCTGTGTGTTCCCCCATGTCCCTGAGTGTCCCCTGTGTGTTCCCCCATGTCCCTGAGTGTCCCCTGTGTGTCCCCCATGTCCCCTGAGTGTCCCCTGTGTGTCCCCCATGTCCCGAGTGTCCCTGAGTGTCCCCTGTGTGTCCCCCATGTCCCTGAGTGTCCCCTGTGTGTTCCCCCATGTCCCTGAGTGTCCCCTGTGTGTCCCCCATGTCCCCTGAGTGTCCCCTGTGTGTCCCCCATGTCCCTGAGTGTCCCCTGTGTGTTCCCCCATGTCCCGAGTGTCCCTGAGTGTCCCCTGTGTGTTCCCCCATGTCCCTGAGTGTCCCCTGTGTGTTCCCCCATGTCCCGAGTGTCCCTGAGTGTCCCCTGTGTGTCCCCCATGTCCCTGAGTGTCCCCTGTGTGTCCCCCATGTCCCTGAGTGTCCCCTGTGTGTTCCCCCATGTCCCGAGTGTCCCTGAGTGTCCCCTGTGTGTTCCCCCATGTCCCTGAGTGTCCCCTGTGTGTCCCCCATGTCCCTGAGTGTCCCCTGTGTGTTCCCCCATGTCCCGAGTGTCCCTGAGTGTCCCCTGTGTGTCCCCCATGTCCCTGAGTGTCCCCTGTGTGTCCCCCATGTCCCCTGAGTGTCCCCTGTGTGTCCCCCATGTCCCTGAGTGTCCCCTGTGTGTTCCCCCATGTCCCTGAGTGTCCCCTGTGTGTCCCCCATGTCCCCTGAGTGTCCCCCCCTGTCCCCTGCGTGTCCCTCCGTGTCTCCTGCGCTCCTGAGTGTCCCTCAAACGTCCCCCAGTGTCCCCTGTGTGTCCCCCCGTGTCCCCCACGCTCCTGAGTGTCCCTCAAATGTCCCTGAGTGTCCCCCGTGTGTTCCCCCATGTCCCCTGAACGACTCGAGTGTCCCTCAAATGTCCCTGAGTGTCCCCCGTGTGTTCCCCCATGTCCCCTGAACGACTCGAGTGTCCCCTGCGTGTCCCAAGTGTGTTTCCCCATGTCCCCTGAGTGTCCACCCATGTCCCCTGAATGTCCTGAGTGTCCCCTGTGTGTCCCAAGCATCCCCTGTGTGTTCCCCCGTGTCCCCCACGCTCCTGAGTGTCCCTCAAACGTCCCCCAGTGTCCCCTGAGTGTCCCCCCGTGTCCCCCGCGCTCCTGAGTGTCCCTCAAACGTCCCCGAGTGTCCCGCGGTGTCCCCACCAGAGCAGGGCCCTGATGTCGTCGCCGAAGCCGAAGGACAGCAGCAGATCGGCCTCGTCCAGCACCAGCAGCTCCAGCCACGGCCGCAGGGCCAGGCTGTGCCCGGCCACGTGCGCCAGCACACGGCCAGGGGTGCCCACCACGATGTCCGGCCGCTCCATCAGCACCGGCCTGGGGACACACGGGGACATCGGGGGACACCCGGGGGACACCCAGGGGACACCCAGGGGACACCCAGGGAGGGGTCAGGGACATCAGGGGACACCCGGGGAGGGGTCAGGGACATCAGGGGACACCCAGGGGACACCCAGGGGACACCCAGGGAGGGGTCAGGAACATCAGGGGACACCCAGGGGACACCCAGGGAGGGGTCAGGGACACCCGGGGGACACCCAGGGACATCAGGGGACACCCAGGGGACACCCAGGGGACCCAGGGAGGGGCCAGGGACATCAGGGGACACCCGGGGGACACCCAGGAGACACCCAGGGGACCCAGGGAGGGGTCAGGGACATCAGGGGACACCCGGGGGACACCCAGGGGACACCCAGGAAGGGGTCAGGGACATTGAGGGGACACCAGGGACAGGTCAGGGACACCACGGTGGGGTTAGGGACACCAGGGAGGGGCTGGGGGGTGACCAGGGGATCTCGGGGGTGACCAGGGGGGTCTCGGGAGTGACCAGGGGGTCTCGGGTGTCACCAGGGTGGGCTCAGGTGTCACCAGGGGGTCTCGGGTGTCACCAGGGTGGGCTCAGGTGTCACCAGGGGGTCTCGGGGGTGACCAGGGTGGGCTCAGGTGTCACCAGGGGGGTCTCGGGGGTGACCAGGGTGGGCTCAGGTGTCACCAGGGGGGTCTCGGGGGTGACCAGGGGGTCTCGGGTGTCACCAGGGGGGTCTCGGGTGTCACCAGGGGGGTCTCGGGGGTGACCAGGGGGTCTCAGGGATCACCAGGGGGGTCTCGGGGGTGACCAGGGGGTCTCAGGGATCACCAGGAGGGTCTCGGGGGTAACCAGGGGGGTCTCGGGGGTGACCAGGGTGGGCTCAGGTGTCACCAGGGGGGTCTCGGGGGTGACTGACCGCTGCTCAGCGAGCTCGCTGTTGCCGCAGAGCTCGGCCACGCGCAGCTGGCGGGCGCAGAAGGCGGCGAGGCGGCGCAGGGTGTGCCCCACCTGCCGGGCCAGCTCTGCCGACGGCACCAGAACCAGAGCCCGCACGGCCTGCGGCACGCCCGGGGACGCCTGCGGACACACAGGGGACAGCAGGGTCACCGGGGGGCACGGGGACACCAGCCCAGCACAGCCTGGGGACACACAGGGGACAGCAGGGTCACCGGGGGGCACAGGGACACCAACCCAGCACGGCCTGGGGACACACAGGGGACACACAGGGGACAGCAGGGGACAGCAGGGGACACACAGGGGACAGCAGGGTCACCGGGGGGCACGGGGACACCAACCCAGCACGGCCTGGGACACTGCTAGGGATGCCTGGGGACATGGGGGACACCAGGGTCACCCCAATGCCTCCATCCAAAGTCCTTCAGTGCCCCACAATATTCCCAAGGTCCAATCCCCCCCTGATGCCTCTCAGTGCCCCCAGTATCCCCAATGCCCCCAGTACCTCTTTGATGCCCAGTCAGGGGCAGTCCCAGTGTCCCCAGTATCCCCAGTACCTCTTTGATGCCCAGCAGTTTGTGCAGCAGGGGCAGTCCCAGTATCCCCAGTGCCCCCAGTATCCCCAGTGTCCCCAGTACCTCTTTGATGCCCAGCAGTTTGTGCAGCAGGGGCAGTCCCAGTGTCCCCAGTGTCCCCAGTATCCCCAGTACCTCTTTGATGCCCAGCAGTTTGTGCAGCAGGGGCAGTCCCAGTGTCCCCAGTGTCCCCAGTATCCCCAGTGTCCCCAGTACCTCTTTGATGCCCAGCAGTTTGTGCAGCAGGGGCAGTCCGTACGCTCCCGTTTTCCCGGAGCCCGTCCTGGCCCGGGCCAGCAGGTCCCTGCCCTCCATGGCCAGCGGGATGGCCTGGGCCTGGATGGCCGTGGGCACTGCCCAGCCCAGCTCTGCCACCGCCTGCGGGCACGGGGCTCGGTGTCACCGCACCGGGGACGTGTGCTCCCCACGGTGACACTCCCGGTGTCACCCCATGGTGACAGGCCTCGGTGTCTCCCCGCCCCAGGGGACTCCGGTGTCCCCTCAGGGTTCCCCCTCCCGCCTTAAGGGACCCCAATGTTTGGCTCCTCATGTCCCCAAAGGCACCCCAATGACCCCATCTCTCCCCTCAGGGGGTCCCCAATGTCCCCGTGTCCCCAAAGGCACCCCAATGTCCCCATCATCCCCCCACTGAAGGACCCCCATGTCCCCAGAGGGACCCCAATGCCCCCAACCCTCCCCTCACAGGATCCCTCATGTCCCCGAGCCCCTAAAGGGACCCCAATTTCCCACCCCAAAAGCCACCCCACAATCCTCCCCCCTCCCCGAGCGACCCCCGCTGTCCCAATCCCCCCCTGCCCCCAAAAACTCCCCGATCCCTCCCCACAGAGAAACCCCGGAGCCCCCACACCCCTCACGGGACCCCGGCGATCGCTATCCCCCCAAACACCCCGCTCCTCCCCGGCCCGAGCCCCCCTCCTAATGCCCCGTTCGCCCCTCACGCCCCCCGTTCTCCCCTCACCCGCAGCAGCCGCCCGTCCAGCCCCATGTGCTCGAAGCCCTTCGCCTCCACGTCTGCCGCCATCTTGGCCTCACTGCCCACACTGGCACTTCCGGTCGCGCCGCCCACCGACACTTCCGGTCGCGCGCCCAGAGCGCCGCCATGGCGGCTGGGAGCTCAGAGCGCCCCCTGGCGGAGGAGGACTGGCAGCACCTCCAACACCCTAAATCCCCCCCGGGGTCGTTTTTTGGGGGGGATTCACCCCCCGCCAGCGGGAAAACGCACCTGGGACAGGCAGGTGAATTCCTGGAGTGCCACAACCCCCTCCCCACTCCAAAAATGCACCAACAACTCTTGGTGGAAACAAAAAACCTTTTATTTCCCCCCAAAACAACAACTCGGGGGTTGGCCCCTCTGTCCCCCCCAAACCCGCCCACCTCTCCCGGGGTCCCAGCAGGCAGCGAGGGTCCCTCCCCAGCACCCCAGGGTGGGTGGGATGGGTTTGGGGGCTCCCCTAAACCCCTCCCCAGCACCCCAGGGTGGATGGGATGGGTTTGGGGGCTCCCCAGCACCCCAGGGTGGATGGGATGGGTTTGGGGGCTCCCCTGAACCCCTCCCCAGCACCCCAGGGTGGGTGGGATGGGTTTGGGGGGGACTCCCCTGGGTGCCCCAGGGTGGGTGGGATGGGTTTGGGGGAGCCCCTGGATCCCTCCCCAGCACCCCAGGGTGGGTGGGATGGGTTTGGGGGCTCCCCTGGGGTCCCCAGGGTGGGTGGGATGGGTTTGGGGGAGCCCCTGGACCCCTCCCCAGCACCCCAGGGTGGGCGGGATGGGTTTGGGGGCTCCCCTGGACCCCTCCCCAGCACCCCAGGGTGGGCGGGATGGGTTTGGGGGCTCCCCTGGGGTCCCCAGGGTGGGTGGGATGGGTTTGGAGGAGCCCCTGGGGGCCCCAGGGTGGGTGAGATGGGTTTGGAGGAGCCCCCTGGGTGCCCCAAGGTGGGTGGGATGGGTTTGGGGGAGCCCCTGGGTACCCCAGGGTGGGCGGGATCCGCTGTCAGGGGGTGGGGGCGGGTTTTGGGGAGCCCCCCGGGGGCAGTGGGGGGCTACACGAGTTTCTTGGCCTCGAAGAAGCTCTTGAGGTGCCTCATCTGCCAGATGCCGGTGAGGATGAGGATGATGGTCTGCGCTATGGACCACCACAGCACGCGCTGGTTCGTGCTCTCGCTCGTCATGCGGAACCGCTCCTCGCGGTACTGCGGGCACCCACGGCACGGGGGTCACCCCAAAACCCCGCGGGGTCACCCCAAAACCCGCGGGGTCACACCAAAACCCCGTGGATTCACCCCAGAACCCCGCGGGGTCACCCCCAAAACCCGCGGGGTCACACCAAAACCTCGTGGATTCACCCCAAAACCCGCGGGGTCACACCAAAATCCGCGGGGTCACACCAAAACCTCGTGGATTCACCCCAAAACCCGCGGGGTCACACCAAAACCCGCGGGGTCACACCAAAACCCGCGGGGTCACACCAAAACCGCGTGGAGTCACCCCAAAATCCCGCGGGTTCATCCCAAAACCCGCGGGGTCACACCAAAAACCCGCGGGGTCACCCCAAAACCTCGTGGATTCACCCCAAAACCCGCGGGGTCACACCAAAACCCGCGGGGTCACCCCAAAATCCCGTGGATTCACCCCAAAATCCCACGGGTTCACCCCAAAAACCCGCGGAGTCACCCCCAAAACCCCGTGGAGTCACCCCAAAATCCCACCGGTTCATCCCAAAACCCGCGGGGTCACCCCAAAACCCACGGAGTCATCCCAAAACTCACGGATTCACCCCAAAACTGCAGGGATTTACCCCAAAACCGCGCGGGTTCACCCCAAATCCCACAGAGTCATCCCAAAACCCCACAGGTTGACCCCAAAACCCTGCAGGTTCATCCCAAAATCCCACGAGTTCGCCCCAAAATCGCGCGGGTTCGCCCCAAAACTACAGGGATTTACTCCAAAATCCCACAGGTTCACCCCAAAACCGAGTAGATTTACCCCAAAACTCGCGGAGTCACCCCAAAACGGCGTGGATTCACCCCAAAAGCCCGCGGGTTCACCTCAGAACCACACTGATTATCCCCAAATCCACGTGGATTCTCCCCAAAACAGCATGAATCCACCCCAGAACCACACGGATTCCCCCCAGAACTGCAAAGATTCACCCCAAAACCCCACGGATTCCCCCCAAACCCACACAATTTCCCCCCCCACGCCCCCCAGTGTCCCCCACGCTCACCCTCTGGTAGTTCTGCTCCTTCTGGATCTGCTCCACCTGGTCCAGCAGCTGCCGGGCCCGCAGCTGCAGCTCGGTCAGTTTGTCCTTGGCTGCGATCTCGGGGTAGTTGTTGGTGTGCTCGCCCACCTGGATGTCCAGGTGTACCCGCTGCGGGGACAGGGATGGCACCGGGATGGCACCGGGATGGCACCGGGGATGGCACCGGGAGGGCACCGGGGATGGCACCGGGGATGGCACCGGGGATGGCACCGGGAGGGCACCGGGGATGGCACCGGGGATGGCACCGGGAGGGCACCGGGGATGGCACCGGGGATGGCACCGGGAATGGCACCGGGATGGCACCGGGGATGGCACCGGGGATGGCACCGGGGAGGGCACCGGGGAGGGCACGGGGAGGGCACGGGGAGGGCACCGGGGGTGGCACCGGGATGGCACCGGGGATGGTACAGGGATGGCACCGGGGATGGCACCGGGGGTGGCACCGGGGGTGGCACCGGGAGGGCACAGGGGATGGCACCGGGAATGGCACCGGGAGGGCACCGGGAATGGCACCGGGATGGCACCGGGATGGCACCGGGAATGGCACTGGGAATGGCACCGGGATGGCACCGGGAATGGCACCGGGATGGCACCGGGATGGCACCGGGAATGGCACTGGGAATGGCACCGGGATGGCACCGGGAATGGCACCGGGATGGCACCGGGATGGCACCGGGGATGGCACCGGGAGGGCACCGGGAGGGCACCGGGGGTGTCACCGGGAGGGCACCGGGGATGGCACCGGGGAGGGCACCGGGGATGGCACCGGGGATGGCAGCGGGGATGGCACCGGGATGGCACAGGGAGGGCACCGGGGCTGTCACAGCCATGGGGAGGGCACGGGGCTGTCCCCAGCAATGGCACGGCTGCACGGTGGGCATGGGGCTGTCCCCAGGCTGTCCCCAGCTGTCCTCAGTGCCATCCCATCCTGTCCCCAGTCTGTCCCTATCCTATCGTCCTGTCCTCAGTGCTCTCCCCATCGTGCCCCCAGGCTGTCCCCAGGCTCTCCCAGTCTGTCCCCAGTCTGTCCCCAGCCTGTCCCCAGCTATCCCAGTCTGTCCCCAGCTGTCCCCAGCTATCCCAGTCTGTCCCCAGCTATCCCAGTCTGTCCCAGGCTGTCCCCAGGCTGTCCCCAGCTATCCCAGTCTGTCCCCAGCTATCCCACTCTGTCCCCAGCTATCCCAGTCTGTCCCAGTCTGTCCCCAGCTATCCCTGTCTGTCCCAGGCTGTCCCCAGGCTGTCCCCAGCTATCCCAGTCTGTCCCCAGCTATCCCACTCTGTCCCCAGCTGTCCCCAGTCTGTCCCCAGCTGTCCCAGGTGTCCCCAGGCCATTACCAGCTTGCCCCCGGCGAACAGGGCCATGCGGGTGGAGTTGGAGTGCAGGCAGATCTGGTGCTCGCCCGGCGTGTGCGACGTGAACGTGAAGCGACCCTCGGAGCCGTACTGGCGTGACAGCACCACCTGTGCCACACGGGGACACACCTGTGTCACACCTGTGTCACACCTGTGTCACACCCGGGCACGGCCCCCTGTGCCACACGGGACACACCTGTGTCACACCTGTGTCACACCTGTGTCACACCTGGGCATGGCCACCTGTGCCACACGGGACACACCTGTGTCACACCTGTGTCACACCTGGGCACGGCACTGACACCACCTGTGCCACACGGGGACACACCTGTGTCACACCTGTATCACACCTGGGCATGGCCACCTGTGCCACACGGGGACACACCTGTGTCACACCTGTATCACACCTGGGCATGGCCACCTGTGCCACACGGGGACACACCTGTGTCACACCTGGGCACGGCCATCATCATACCCCAGGTACCAGGACACAGCTACTGGCACGCTCTGGGCCACCATGGGGACACTGTCACTGCCCTGGGCACCAGGACATGGCCACTGTAACTCCCCTGGGCCACCACAGGGCCACTGTCACCATCCCAGGGACCAGGGCACGGCCACCGTCACCCCCTGGGCACGGCCATTGTCACACCCCAGGAGCCCCCATCCTGGTGGGAGTGGCACCTCAGGGACCCCTGGCGAGGCTGCAGTGGCACCCAAGGGACACCCAGAGACATCCCCCCCCAGAGACCCCTCCCCATGCCCAGGGGGTACCCAAACCCCCCCAGGGACCCCTCCCCATGCCCAGGGGGTACCCAAACCCCCCCAGGGACCCCTCCCCATGCCCAGGGGGTACCCAAACTCCCCCAGGGACCCCTCCCCATGCCCAGGGGGTACCCAAACCCCCCCAGGGACCCCTCCCCATGCCCAGGGGATGCCCAAACCCCCCCAGAGACCCCTCCCCATGCCCGGGGAATGCCCAAACCCCCCCAGGGACCCCTCCCCATGCCCAGGGGATGCCCAAACCCCTCCAGGGACCCCTCCCAGACCTTTCCGTCGGGGTCCTTGACCTCCACGTGCATGCCCAGCCCCGGCGTGGAGGGCAGGAAGGACTCGGACTGTTTGTCCCACAGCTGTGTCCGGTAATTTCCTGGCACCGGGCAGGGACACGGGCTCGGGCCGGACCCCCAGCCCGGGCCCGGGGGTCCCGGGGCTCCCCTATTCCCCCTAAACCCCTCAATGGTTCCTTCCGCTCCCCAATGGTCCCTCCCGTTAACTCCCCCCCCCCACGGGTCCGCAATGGTCGCTCCCATCTCCCCCGCGGGCGCGGTGGTCTCGCCCACATCCGCGGCCCTGAGGGTCCCTCCCGGTAACTCCGCTCGGTCCCGGGGGTCTCCTCAGGCTCCTCCGAGCCCGGTGGTCCCTCCCGGTAATTCCCCCCATCCTAAATTCTGTGTGCGTGTGTACCCCCCGCCAGTGCTCGCTGGTCTCTCCCGCTACCCCCCCACAAATTCCCATTAGTCCCTCCCGTTACCCCTCCGCCATGCCCGGTGGTTTCTCCCGTCACCCCCTCACTCCCCCCGCCATTCCCGGTGGTCCCTGCCGCCTCCCCCGCCGCCCGCACCGATGACCATGGTCTCGTCGGGGATCTCCTCGATGAAGCAGCGCTTCTCAGTCTCGCCGATGTGGAAGTAGAGCCCATGGGCGCCCCAGCTCAGCAGCAACAGCGCGGCTACCGCTGCTCTCAACGCCTCCCCCAGCGCCGCCATGGTTCCTCCCGCTCTTTGGGGGAGCGCTCTGCGCATGCGCCAGCCTGCCACTCACCTCAGTGCGCATGCGCAGCAGCCTCCGCGCACGCGCAGCGCTGCCCTCAGCGCCCTGCCCGCGCCCCGCGGCTTCGCGCCTCGCTCTGCGCATGCTCAACACCCGCGGCCACTCAGCGCTCCCCACGCCGCCCCTGCGTGCTGCCCGCAGCTCCCGCAGCGCGCATGCGCGCCCGCCGCCGCGGTGGCGCAACAGGGAGAGCGCCGCTCCCTCGCCTCTGAGGTCGGGGGTTCGAGCCCCGCCGCAGCCGTCGCGGGGGTCGCGGTGTCCCCGCGGCGTGTCGCGCTGTCGCCCCCTCCCCCCGCATTGTGTCCCCTCGGTTGTCACCCCGCAGGCTCGCTGAGCAATGGCTGGGGCGGGGCTCGCCCTTCCCAGCAGTGTGGCAACACCACCGCCAACCTCCTTCCTTCCTTCCTCCCTCCTCGCCGCCGCCCGCAGCGCCCGCAGCCGGGGGTCTCACCAGGACCGGGGGTCTCAACAGAACCGGGGGTCTCACCGGAGCCGGGATCTCTCCAGTACCGGGGTCCCACCGGAGCCGGGGTCTCTCCAGAACCGGGGTTTTACCGGAGCCGGGGGTCCCAGCTGAACCAGGGGGTCTCACCAGAACCGGGGGTCCCACCGGAGCCGGGGGTCCCATGGGTGAGCGCTGCCCGGGCACCGCGGGCACGGCCCGGCCGGGCGGGAGGGCACACGGAGCGCTTGGCACAGGCGGTGACAGCGCCGGGACCCCCGCCGGGGGTCTCGGGAGGGATCCCCAAGGCTCGGGGGGCGCGGGCAGGGGGCGCGGGGGTCTCCTGGGAGCCACGGTGGCCACCCTCAGCCTCGCCCTCCTCTTCCTCCGAGCAGAGGCCGAAGGCTTCGCCCTCTGCCACGCGCCCGCGCTGCAAACCAAAGTGTTCCAGTACCGGTAAGGGACAGCCCGGGGGGACAGCCCGGGGGGACAGCCCGGGGGGACAGACGGGTGGCAGGGGACAGGGTGGCACCGCTGACCTCCCCCTGTGCCACCCGCAGGGCTCTGGCACGGGGCACGCCAGGGGATGGGGACACTGCAGGGACACTGGAGAGAAGGGCATGGGGACACCGTGGGGAGGGGACACCGTGGGGAGGGGACACGGCGACTTCAGGGATGGGGACATGGCCGGGTGGGGACACGGGGACAGCCGGGATGGGGACATTGAAGGATGGGGACATTGCGGGATGGGGATACGGGGACGGCCGGGATGGGGACACGGCGACTTCAGGGATGGGGACATTGCCGGGTGGGGACTTCAGGGGTGGGGACATTGCGGGATGGGGACTTCAGGGATTGGGACATTGCGGGATGGGGACACGGGGACCGCGGGGATGGGGACACGGCGACTTCAGCGATGGGGACATTGGCGGGCGCTGTCCCCGCGGGTGGCACCGCTGTCCCCACCCTGTCCCCCCCTCGCCAGGCTGTGGGACGTGAACCAGAGGTCGCTGTACCTGCGCGATGGGCAGCTGGTGGCCGGGCACCTGCAGGGCGCCAACGCCGCGCTGGAAGGTGACACGGGGACACGCGTGGGGACACGCGTGGGGACGCGGGGACACGCGTGGGACGCGCGCTGAGGGTCCCCCCCCGTGCCACCTGCAGAGAAGGTGTTCTGGGTGCCCAACCGCGCCTTCGAGCCCGCCCGGCTGCCCGTGATCCTGGGCATTCGCCACGGCTCCCGCTGCCTCCGAGCCCAGAGCGGCACCGCCGGAGAACCGCGGATCAGCCTGCAGGTGGGGACACGGGGGACACGGGACAGGGGACACGGGACACGGGACAGGGGACACGGGACAGAGAGGGGACACGGGACCCGGGACAGAGAGGGGACAGGGGACACGGGACAGGGGACAGGGGACACGGGACAGGGGACAGAGAGGGGACACGGGACACGGGACACGGGACAGGGGACAGGGGACACGGGGGACACGGGACACGGGACACGGGGGACGGGGGACAGGGGACACGGGGGACGGGGGACAGGGGACAGGGGACACAGGGGACACGGAACAGGGGACAGAGGGGACAGAGAGGACCCCAGGGGAAAAGGGGGTAGAGAGGGGACAGCGGGGGGACAGGGAAAAGAGGGGACACAAGGGACAGAGGGGACAGCGGGGACACCGGTGGGGATAGAGGGGACAGGGGGGTGACAAGGAGGGAACAGCGCGGGGAGAGCGAGGGGATGGGAACACCGTGGGAATGGGGACACCGGAGGGATGGGGACACCGAGGGGACACCGAGGGGACAGGGACGGGCATGCCGAGGGGATGGGGACATCACAGGGACACCGCGGGGACACAGCAGGGACAGCGTGGGGACAGGGCACGCCGAGGGGATGGGGACACCGCGGGGATGGGGACACGGGGACCGCGGGGATGGGGACACCTGGGGACACTGGAGGGAAGGGGATGGGGGCACCTGGGGACACGGGGACCGCGGGGATGGGGACACGGCGACTTCAGGGATGGGGACACCACAGGGTGGGGACACAGGGGACATTCCAGGACGGGGCTCCGCAGCACGGTGGTGGCCGCGGGTGACACGGGGGTGACACGGGGGTGGCCCGCAGGACGTGGACATCCGGGAGCTGCCCCGCGCCGGGGACAGCGCGGCCGCCTTCACCTTCTTCCGCTCCTACCGGGACGGGCTGTGGCGCTTCGAGTCGGCCGCGCACCCCGGCTGGTTCCTGTGCACGTCCCCGCGCGGCCACCAGCCCCTGGCGCTCTGTCGCCACCGCGATGTCACCTCCAACCTGCTCGACTTCTACTTCCAGCTGTGCTGAGACCCCCCGGCCGAGCCACGGGGAGGGTGGCATCCCGCTGGGGAGGGTGACATCGCTCTGGGGAGGGTGACATCCCCACCAGGATGGTGGCATCCCACTGGGGAGGGTGACATCCTCATCCCAGGGGTGCTGGCAGTCCCCTGGGGAGGGTGACATCCCCACCAGGATGGTGGCATCCCTCTGGGGAGGGTGACATCCTCATCCCAAGGGTGACATCCCTCTGGGGAGGGTGACATCCTCCCAGGACGGTGGCATCCTCCTGGGGATGGTGACATCCTCACCACGATGGTGACATCTTCCCAGGGAGGGTGGCATCCTCATCCCGGGGATGGTGACATCCCTCTGGGGAGGGTGACATCCCGGCAGGGACGGTGACATCCTCACCCAGCGAAGGTGACATGTCCTTGCTCCTCGGTGGCATCTTGCCCAGGACGGTGACATCCCTGCAGGACCGTGACAAACCCCTGGGGACAGCGACATCCCCTTGGGGACAGCGACATTCTGCTGAGGACAGCGACATCCTGCCGGGGACAATGCCATCCCTCTGGGGACAATGCCATCTACCCGGGGACAATGCCATCACCCCTGGAGACAATGCCATCAACCCTGGGGACAATGCCATCCTGCCGGGGACAATGCCATCCCCCTGGGGACAGCGACATCCTTCTGGGGACAATGCCATCCTGCTGGGGACAATGCCATCCCCCTGGGGACAGCGACATCCTTCTGGGGACAATGCCATCCCCCCGGGGACAATGCCATCACTCCGGGAATAAAGATGCTGAGGCCACGCGGTGCCCGAGCCTGGGTGGCACGGGGGGGACAGGGGTGGCACAGGGGACAGGGGTGGCACGGGGATGGCACAGGGGTGGCACAGGGGTGGCACAGGGGTGGCACGGGGGGACAGGGCGGGGCTGGTGGCACCGCCGGATGTGTCACCGCCGCGGAGTGGCCGCTCTTGCGCCACCCGCGCGATGGCGACAGAGCGGGACGTCCCCGGGAGGGGGTGACGCGGCCCCTTCCCGGATCCCGTGGGGACAGCGTGGGGACACCGTGGGGGACAGGGGATGGGGGACAGGGGATGGGGGACAAAAGGGACAGAGAGTTCTGGGGACAGGAGACAGGGGGATGTAGGGACAGGGGATGTGGGACAATAGGGACAGGACACACGGGGATGGGGGGACAGGAGGGGACAGGGCACGTGGCATTTTGGGGACAGGGGATGGGGACAATAGAGACAGGGGAGATGGGATTTTGGAGACAGGACACGTGGACAGGGGATGGGGACAACAGGGACAGGGAATGTGGCACTCTGGGGACAAGGAATGGAGCACAGGAGGGACAGGAGATGTGGCATTTTGGGGACAGGGGGGTTGGGGACAATAGGGACAGGGAATGTGACATTCTGGGGACAGGGGATGGGGACAATAGGGGCAGGGAATGTGACATTCTGGGGACAGGGGTTGGGGACAATAGGGACAGGGAATGTGGCACTCTGGGGACAAGGAATGGAGCACAGGAGGGACAGGGCCCGTGTGATTTTGGGGACGGGGGATTTTGGGGACAGGACACAAGGACACGGTGGGGACAGGGAATGGGCGACAAAAGGGACAGAGAGTTCTGGGGACAGGACACAGGGGGATGTGGGGACAGGGAGTGGGGACAATAGGGACAGGGGACACGGGGATGGGGGACAGGAGGGACAGGGACCGTGGCATTTTGGGGACAGGGGATGGGGACAAGAGAGACAGGACACAATGGGATTTTGGGGACAGGGACACATGGACACGGTGGGGACGGGATGGGGACAGGAGGGACTTTGGGGACAGGGAAGGTGGGACAATAGGGACAGGGAAGGTGGCACCTTGGGGACAGGTCAGCACAGGCACAGGGGACATGGGACGTGCGGGACGTGGGAATGGGGCACGGGGACACCGTGGGGACAGGGGACAGCAGGGACACGGGAATGTGGGGATGTGGCACCCTGGGGACAGGGAAGGTGGCATTTTGGGCACAGGGCATGAAGGACTGTGGGGACAGGGACGGGATTTTTGGGATTTGGGATGGCAGGAACGGGGACACGGGGACATTGTGGGGACAGGGCACACAGGACCTTGGGGACAGGGGATGTGGGACACTGGGGACAGGGGATGTGAGACCTTGGGGACAGGGGATGTGGGACACTGGGGACAGGGCACAAGGACCACGGGGATGGGACACAGGGGACACCTGGGAGTTTGGGGACAGCGCTCACAGCACCTTGGGGACAGCACTCATGGTGACAATGGTGACAAGGCGGTGGCACCGCAGGGACAGGGCACGGGGGACACACCAGCACCTTGGGGACAGGGACCTGGCAGGGGCCACCCACGGGGCACGAGGTGACAGGGGACACTGCGGGGACAGGCACAGGGGACACGGGACAGGGGATGGCACAGGGGACATGGCACAGGGGACAGGGGACACTGCGGGGACAGACACAGGGGATGGCACAGGGGGTGGCACAGGGGATGGATGGCACAGGGGACAGGGGACAGGGGATGGCACAGGGGACAGGGGTTGGCACAGGGGATGGCACAGGGGACATCCCCGCCACTGTCACCGCAGGAATCTCCGGGGACGCTGGCACCTGGTGGCATTTCGCCATCGCTGGTGTCACCCAATTGAGGGCGGGCTCTGTCCCCCGCCCCGCCCGGCCCTATAAAGCCACTGTCACCCGCGGGGACACGGCCCAGAGCACGCGGGAGGTGGCACAGGTGACACATCCGCAGGTACCGTGGGACGGCGACAAGCCGGCTCCTGCTCGGGGACAATCCTGCTGGCACGCGAGTGTCACCCTTGTCACCCGTGTCACCCTCTGCTGGCCCAGCCATGTCGTGTGCGCCCAGAGCTGCCCTCAGGTGAGCGGTGACAGCTCGGGGACAACGTGGGGACAGCGCGGGGACAGCGCGGGGACAGCGCTGTCCCTGCCCTGCCCTCGTGGCGGGGGTGTCACCTGCCCTGTCCCTGTCCCCGCAGGGGGACACGGCGGGGACCCCGCCCGGCGACCATGGCGACAAGCGGGGACACCGAGGCTGTCATCGACCCCGACATGGTGGCCTTGTTCGACGAGTTCCTGGGGGACCCAGGTGGGTGCTGTGCCCTGTCCCCTGTCCCTGTCCCCTGTCCCCTGTCCCTGTCCCTGTCCCCTGTCCCTGTCCCTTTTCCTGTTCCTGTCCCTGTCTCCATCCCTGTCTCCATGTCCCCATGTCCCCTTTGACCGTGTCCCTGTCCCCATGTCCCTGTGTCCCCGTATCCGTGTGTTCCATGTCCCTACCTGTCTGTCCCCATGTCCCCACGTGCTGTCCTGGTGTCCCCATGTCCCGTGTCCCCATGTCCCGTGTCCCATGTCCCATGTCCCGTGTCCCGTGTCCCCATGTCCCCATGTCCCTGTGCGGTGTCCCCAGAGGCGGCGGTGACGTTCGGCTCCCCGCGGGGGGCCCGGCCGTACCAGTACGTGCTGCGGGACACGGAGCAGCAGGGGCTGTGCCTGCGCCACGACCGCCTGGTGGCCACCAGCCTGCAGGGGGCCAATGCCAGCCAGGAAGGTGGGGACACCCCCGGGACACCGGTGACACTCCGGCCGGTGACAGGGGTGCCACTCCGGGGGGCAGGGGTGACACTCTGCGGGTGACAGTCCATGGGTGACACTCAGGGTAGGACAGGGGTGACAGGCCAGGGGGCAGGGGTGACAGTCTGTGGGTGACACTCGGGGGACAGGGGTGACGCTCTGGGGGTCAGAGGTGACGCACCCATAGGTGACACTTCGGGGTGACAGCAGTGACAACCTGTGGGTGTCACTCCGGGGTGACAGTGGTGACAATCTGTGGGTGACACTCTGGGGTGACAGTGGTGACAATCTGTGGGTGACACTCTGGTGGGGAACAGGGGTGACACTTCCACGGGTGTCCCTCTGGCGGTGACAGCAGTGACAGTCTGTGGGTGACACTGGTCACAGGGGTGACGATGCATGGGTGTTACTCTGAGGGGACAGGGGGTGACAATCCATGGGTGACACTCTGGGGGTGACAGTGGTGACACTCCCGTGGGTGTCCCTCTGGGGAGGGACAGGGTGACGATCCGTGGGTGTCTCTCTGGGGTGACGATCAGTGGTGACACTGTGGGGTGACAGCAGTGACACCCCCGTGTCCCCCAGAGCCCATCAGCGTTGTCCCCAACCGGCACCTGGAGCGCCAGCGCTGTCCCCTCCTCGTGGGCATCCGCGGTGGCAGCCGGGCACTGTCCTGTGGCACCGGGCCCGAGCCACAGCTGCACCTGGAGGTGACACGGGGGACACGGGGGGGACACGGGGGGGACACGGGGACAGGGGGTGATGGGGGCAACTCAATGTGGGGTCGTGTGGGGCAGTGGGGACACTGAGGTGGGACAATCCAAGGTGGGACAATCCAAGGTGGGGCCACCCAGAGGTGGTTGGGACCCAAAGTTGGGTCAGCTCAAGGTGAGGAACCCAAGGTGGGTCAGTCCAAGGTGGGTCAGTCCAAGGTGGGTCAGTCCAAGGTGGATGATCCAAGGTGAGCAACTCAAGGTGGGCGACCCAAATTTGGTCAACCCAAATTGGGACAACCCAAGCTGGGGGCATCCAGAAGTGGTCGGGACCCAAAATTGGGCCAATCCCAATTGGGTCACCCCAAGGGGGTCACCCCCAGGGGGTCACCCCAAGGGGGGTCAATCCCAATTGGGTCACCCCCAGGGGGTCACCCCAAGGGGGTCACCCCAAGGGGGTCAGCTGGAGCTGGATCAAGTCAAGGTGGGTCATCTCAAAGTGGGGGCACCCTGGGGTGGTGGGGACCCAAAAATGGATCAAGTCAAGGTGGGTGAGCCCAGGTGAGGGCACCCAGAGATGGATCATGGCAAGGTGAGACAATCCAGGGGGGTCAAACCAAGGTGGGTCAAACCAAGGTGAGACAATCCAGGGGGGTCAATCCAAGGTGAGACAATCCGGGGGGGTCAAACCAAGGTGAGACAATCCGGGGGGGGTCAAACCAAGGTGGGTCAATCCAAGGTGAGACAATCCAGGGGGGTCAGCTCAAGGTGGGTCACCCCAAGGGGGGTCACCCCAAGGGGACATCCCGGCAAGGGTCACCCCAAAGGGGGGCACCCAGGTGTGCTGGGCACCCAGGGCTGGGCCGGCCCTGAATGGGTGTCAGCCCAAAATGGCGTCACCTGCAGCTGATGTCACCTGGAAGCGGGGAATTCCCCAGGGTGTGGCACTCAGTGATGGCATCACCTGGGGGTGGGGTCACCTGGGGGTGGGGTCACCTGGGCATGGGATCATGAGGATATGGGGACACCTGGAGATGGGGACACCTGGGCATGGGGACACCTGGAGATGGGGACACCTGGGCATGGGGACACCTGCAGACAAAGTCACATGGAGATGGGGACACCTGGAAATTTGGTCAGTGCGGATTCCTTGAGATGGGGTCACCTGTAGGTGACATCACCTGGAGATGGGGTCACCTGTAGGTGAGATCCCTTGGGCATGGGGACACCTGGAGATGGGGTCACCTGGAGATGGGGTCACTGTGGTTCCTCGAGGTGATGTCACCTGCAGATGGTGCCACCACCTGCAGACAGGTGTTCCTCGAGGGGACACCGCCAGGCCATGGCTGTTCCCTGTGCCAGTGCCACCCATGGCACCCGTGACACCCGTGACACCTGTGCCACCTGTGCCACCCGTGACACCTGTGCCACCTGTGCCACCCGTGACACCTGTGACACCTGTGCCACCCGTGACACCTGTGCCACCTGTGCCACCCGTGACACCTGTGACACCTGTGACACCCGTGCCACCCGTGCCACCCGTGCCACCTGTGCCACCTGTGCTGTCCCCTGCAGGACGTGGAGCTGCTGGAGCTGTTCTCAGGTGACAAGGACAGGGCCATGCCCTTCACCTTCTACAAGACCTTCGGGGGCTCCACGCACACCTTCGAGGCCGCCGCCTTCCCCGGGCTCTTCCTCAGCACCGCCCCGGACCAGGAGCTGCGCCTGGCACCTGCGCCAGGTGCCACCGCCTTCTACCTGCACCGGAAACTGCAGTGACAGCGGCCAGGTGACATCCCGGGTGCCACCGCCTTCTACCTGCACCGGAAACTGCAGTGACAGCGGCCAGGTGACATCCCGGGTGTCACCACCCTCTACCTGTGGCACAGGTGACAGTGACACCGGCCTGGGGACATTTCGTGCTGCCACCGCCTTCTACCTGTGCTGAAAGTGACGCCGAGGGGACACCTGGGGCTTGGGGACACCTGGGGCTTGGGGACACCTGGGGCTTGGGGACATCCGTGTTTGGGGACATTTCCCTGGGAATAAAGTCACAGCTGTCGGTGCCACCTCGCGGTGTCATTTGGGGGGTCAGGATGGATCCATGGGGGTCACGACCCCCTTTTTGGGGTCACAGCCCCAATTTTGGGGTCACAGCCCCCTTTTTGGGGTCAGAATCCCAATTTTGGGGTCACGACCCCCTTTTTGGGGTCACAGCCCCAATTTTGGGGTCACAGGCCCCTTTTTGGGGTCACGACCCCCTTTTTGGGGTCACGACCCCCTTTTTGGGGTCAGGATCCTCCATTTTCGGCTCAGAGCCCTTTTTTGGGGGGGGTCACAACCCTCCTTTGGAGCTCAGAACCCAAATTTTGGGGTCACAAACCCAGTTTTGAGCTCAAAAACCCCAATTTTGGGGTCACAGCTCCCCTTTTGGGCTCAGAACCCCAATTTTGGGCTCAGAACCCAAATTTTGAGGTCACAGATCCCCTATTTTGGGCTCAGAACCCCAATTTTGTGGCTCAGAACCCCAACTTTGGGCTCAAATCCCCAATTTTAGGCCCAGATCCCCAATTTCGAGCTCAGAGCCCCAATTTTGGGGCTCAGAACCTCAATTTTGGGCTCAGATCCCAAATTTTGAGCTCAGAACCCCATTTTTGGGGTCACAGATCCCCAGTTTAGGGGCTCAGATCCCCAATTTTGATCTCAAATCCCCAATTTTGGGGCTCAAATCCCCAATATTGGGGCTCACATCCCCAATTTTGGACTCAAATCCCCAATTTTGGGGCTCAGATCCTCAATTTTGGGCCCAAATCCCCCCAATTTTGGGCTCAAATCCCCAATTTTGGGGCTCAAATCCCCAATTTTGGGCTCAGAGCCCCAATTTTGGGGTCACAGCTCCCCAATTTTAGGCCCAAATCCCCATTTTTAGGCTCAAATCCCCAATTTTGATCTCAAATCCTCAATTTTGAGCTCACATCCCCAATTTTGGGGCTCACATCCCCATTTTTAGGCTCAAATCCCCAATTTTGATCTCAAATCCCCAATTTTGATCTCAAATCCCCATTTTTAGGCCCAAATCCCCATTTTTAGGCTCAAATCCCCAATTTCGGGGCACCCCTGCCCCTCCCCCGCCCATTCCCTTCCGGGAGGGGGGCGTGGCCTCCCGCCAACCCATGACGTCACACCCAATGGGCGTGTCCCGCATATTAATGACCGACCCCACCCCTTTATGGGCGTGGCCAGCCCAGACCACGCCCCCAGGTCGGCAGTGCCGGTAAGGGCCGGGGGGGGGGGGGGGAGGGGAGGGGGCGGCACCCGGGGGGTCCCCAGGGCCCCGGGGGGGGGTCCGAGGTCCCCAAATTGTCCCCAAAAGGTCCCCAAAGCCCCCCAGGCCCCTCCCCCCGCACGGGGAACCCCCCCCAGAACTTCAGGGGAGCCCCCAAAAATCTCGGGGCCGCGCCCCCGTCACCTTTACCCCAAATCTTTGGGGTCTCCCGGGAATTTTGGGGTCCCCTCGACACTTTTTGGGCTCCCTCCAAAACTTTTGGGGTCCCAGGTGAGTTTGGGACCCCCCCCGGACTCTGAGGGTCGCCCCCTCCCCCATTTTAAGCCCCCCCCGCTCTTTTTGGGGTCCCCCGTAATTTTTGGGGTCCCCTCGAGCCTTTTGGGGTCCCCCCGGAACTCCCACAGATCTCTGGCCCCCCTCCCCCCCCCGCGTTTTTGGGGTCTCTCCCCCGTTTTGAGTCACCCGCGCCCCTTTTGGGGCCCCCCCATGAATTTTGGGGTCCCCCCCGCCCTCCTGAACCCCCTCCCATCTTTGGGGTCCCCCCAAACCTTTGGGACCCCCCAAACCCCAGTTCCAGCGGGGGGGGGGGGGTCGGGTCACTTTTGGGGGGGTCCCGGGGAGATTTTTGGGGTCCCAGGTTTTGGGTTTTTTTTTGGGGGGGGTTCCGGGTGATTTTTGGGGTTCCGAGTCCTGGGGTTTTTTGGGGTTCCGGGTGGATTTTTGGTGTCCCGGGGAGATTTTTGGGATCCCTGGGGTTGTTTTGGTGTCCCGAGTGGATTTTTAATGTCCCAGGGTGTTTTTTTGGGGTTCCGGGTGGATTTTTGGTGTCCCGGGGGTTTTTGGTGTCCCGGGATTTTTTTGGGGGGTGTCCCGGGGGTTTTTTGGTGTCCCGGGGGTTTTTGGGGTGTCCCGAGTGGATTTTTGATATCCCGGTTTTTTTGTTTTTTTTTTGGGGGGGTTCCGGGTGATTTTTGGGGTGCCCTCCCCCCGTTTCCTGTGGCGCGGGGCGGAAGCGGCGCGGGTGGCACCGGGACAGGGGACACGGGACAGCGGGGACAGCGACACGGGACACGGGACACGGACACGGGACACGGGACACGGGACACGGGACACGGAGCGGGGGGGCCGCAGGTGCGGAGGGAGGGGCGGGGAGACCCCCAGAGCCTTCCCCTCCCCCTCCCCTTCTTCCTCCTCGTGTTCCTTCCTCTTCTTCTCCTCTCCTCCTCCTCCTCCTCCTCCTCCCTCTCACTCATTTTCCTCCTTCCTGTCCCTCGCACTTCCTCCTTCCCTCCCTCCCTCCTTCCCTCCCTCCTTCCGTCTCTCCCTCTCCTCCACCCGCCCTTTTCCTCCTCCCTCTCTCTCCTCCCTCCCTCTCTCCTTCCATCCCTTTTCCTCCTCCCTCCCTCTTTCCTCCTTCCTTTCTCTCCCTCTCCCTCCTCCATCCTTCCCTCTCTCCCTCTCTCCCCCTCCCTGTCTCCCTCTCTCCCCCCTCCATCCCTCCTTTCCTCCTCCATCCTTGCCCCCCTCCTTCCCTCCCTCTCTCCCTCTTTCTCCCTCTCCCCCTCCTTTCCTCTCCCCTCCCTCCCTCCCTTCCCTCTCTCCATCCCTCTCTCCCTCTCTTCCTCCTCCTTCTCCCTCTCCCCCTCCCTCTTTTCCTCCTCTCCCTCCCTCTCCTCCCTCCCTCTCCTCCCTCCTTCCCTCCCTTCCTTCTCTCTTCCCCCTCTCCCCCCTCCATCCCTCCTTTCCTCCGCCCTCCTTCTCTCCCTTCTCCCTCTCTCCATCCCTCTCCCCTCCCTCCTTTCCTCCTCCCTCTCTCTCTTCCCCCTCCTTCCCTTCCTCCCTCCATTCTCTCTCCTCCCCTTCTCTCCCTCTCCCCTCCTCCCTCTCTCCCTCCCTCCCTTCCCTCCCTCCCTCCCTCCCTCCCTCTCTCCCTCTCTCCCCTCTCCCTCCCCGCCCCTCTCACCGCTCTCCTCCCTCTCCCCAGGCTCTCCCCCGCCATGCTCTGGGTTGCGGTCACTGTGGTCACTGTGGTCACTGTGGTCACTGTGGTCACTGCGGTCTCTCCGGCCGCTGTCCCGGCGCTCTCGGGTGGTCTCGGGGAGGCTCAGGAGTGACCATGGACCCCCCCGGGGCCGCCCCCGCCCCCCCCGGGCTGCGGCCGCTGCTGGACGCCATCGCCTTCTCGGGGGGAGGGGCCGAGACCCCGGCACGGCCCCTGAGCCCCTCCCCCACCCTGAGCCCCTCCCCCACCCTGACCCCCACCCTGAGCCCCTCCCCCACCCTGACCCCAGCACGGCCCCTGAGCCCCTCCCCCACCCTGACCCCCACCCTGACCCTCACCCTGAGCCCCTCCCCCACCCTGAGCCCCACCCCCACCCTGACCCCACCCTGAGCCCCTCCCCCACCCCTACCCTGACCCCCACCCTGAGCCCCTCCCCCACCTGACCCCCACCCTGAGCCCCTCCCCCACTCTGACCCCGGCACGGTCCCTGAGCCCCTCCCCCACCCCCACCCTGACACCTGCTGTGACCCCCTCCCCCACCCTGCCCCCCTCCCCCGCCCGTGCCGTGTTGGTGGCCAGCCTGCTCCGTGCCCAGCTCTGCGTGCAGGAGCTCCAGGGGGCCATCGAGGGACACCCCTGGCGCCACCCCTGGCACCACCAGGACCACCAGGACCACCCTCGGGACCACCAGGACCAACCCTGGCACCACCAGGACACCCAGGACCACCCTCGGGACCACCAGGACCACCCTCGGGACCACCAGGACCAACCCTGGGACCACCAGGACACCCAGGACCACCCTCGGGACCACCAGGACCAACCCTGGGACCACCAGGACCACCCTCGGGACCACCAGGACCAACCCTGGGACCACCCTCGGGACCACCAGGACCAGCCCTGGAATCTCCGGGACCACCAGGATCTCCCCCGGGACCACCAGGATCTCCCCCGGGACCACCACCCCGATGGGGCTGGGAGCCTCTCCCGGCAGCTCTGGAGCCTCGGGTCCACGTTTGAGAACATCCTGGAGGTGTCCATGGACACGAACATCCCACCCACACCTGTCACCGAGCATGGGAGCACCTTCCAGAACCTGCAGAGCCTCGCACCCACCTTTGGGGACATCTCCCAGGACCTCCAAGACCACGGACCCACCTTTGGGGACATCTCCCAGAATCTCGAAATCCATGGATCCACACTCGAGGACATCTCCCAGGACCTCCAAATCCCCGGATCCACCTTTGGGGACATCTCCCAGAACCTCCAAATCCCCGGATCCACCTTTGGGGACATCTCCCAGGACCTCCAAATCCCCGGATCCATGCTTGAGGACATTTCCCAAGAGCTCCAAACCCAGGAATCCACACTCGAGGACAACCCCAAGGTGTCCATGGACATGGACATCCCACCCAAACCCGTGACCATGGATGGGAACATCTCCCAGAACCTCCAAATCCCCGGATCCACGTCTGGGGACATCTTCCAGGTGTCCATGGGTGGCTCCATCCCACCCAAACCCGTGACCATGGATGAGAACATTTCCCAAAACCTCCAAATCCCCGGATCCACCTTTGAGGACATTTCTCAGGTGCTCCAGAGCCACGGATCCACATCTGAGGACACCTCCCAGAACCTCCAGAGCCACGGATCCACATCTGAGGACATTTCCCAAGAGCTCCAAAACCAGGAATCCATGTTTGAGGACATCTCCCAGAACCTCCAAAGCCATGTATTCACGTCTGGGGACACCTCCCAGGAGCTCCAGAGCCACGGATCCACGTTTGGGGACATTTCTCAGGTGTCCATGGGTGGCTCCATCTCACCCAAACCCGTGACCATGGATGGGAGCATCTCCCAGAACCTCCAAATCCCCGGATCCACACTCGAGGACATTTCCCAGGAGCTCCAAATCCCCGGGTCCACCTTTGGGGACATCCCCCAGGTGTCCCTGGGCGTGTCCCTCCCACCCCAGGCCCCTCCCGGGCACCGGAGCTTTGAGTTCCCCTTTGGGAGCATCTCCCAGGCACCCATGGGTGGGGACACCTCCCCTGGCCGGGGGACAAGGGACGGGGCCACCCCCCCCGGTCCTGGGGCCACAGACGGGACCGGCCCGGCCCAGTGCTGGGAGAGAGAGCTGGGGGATGGGAGTGACTCACCTGGGATTGTCACCAGGGCTGGGGACATCCCATCATGGACCACGGCCATGGGTGGGACCACCTTGTCCAAGGCTGTGGCCACGGATGGTCCCAGACCCCCCCCCCCGGGCTGGTGTCACCTCTCTGGGGGACGTTCCCGTGCATTCAGGGATGTCACCTGAGCCCCTGGGCGGGGACAGCACCTTTGTCCTTCCTGTGCAGCACCTGGCCATGGACTCGGCCACCTCACCCCAGACCCGGGCCTTGGATGTCACCAACCTGGCTGAGATTGTCACCGTGGATGTCACCAACGTGTCCACACCTGTCACCGTGGATGTCACCAACCTGTCACCACCTATCACCATTGATGTCACCAACCTGGCTGACAGTGTCGCCACGGGTGGGACGATGTCACCCAAACCTGTCACCACGGGTGGGACCATTCACCCAGCACAGGAGCCCGTGGATCCAAACAGATCATCCCAGAATGTCACCGCGGATGGGACAATGTCCCCAAAATCCACAATGGATGGGACAGGGTCACCCAAATCTGTCACCCCTGATGGTCCCATCTCCCCCAGACCCCAAAGCCCCGGACACAGCCGGGAGGAAGAGGAAGGTGACGATGATGATGATGATGATGATGATGATGATGACAACGACCACACCAACAATGACCACAATGACCAGAGTGACCACGGTGACCACAATGACCACGGTGACCACGGTGACCACAATGACCACGGTGACCACGGTGACCACGGTGACCACGGTGACCACAGCAGCTCCTCCCAGGATGATGATGATGATGAGGATGAGGATGATGAGGATGAAGACAAGGAGGATGAGGATGAAGATGAGGATGAGGAGCCCCATTTCCACACCAACCCCCTGTTCCAGAGCCCGCTGCCCCCGGGGGTGCCCCCCCTGGCGCCCCCACGGTGCCACCCTGGGTGTCACCCCCTGGTGTCACCCCCCAGCAGGAGCCGGCGCCGGGGGTGAGTGTGGTGACCCCAAATTTGGGGAGGGGGGCTCATTTTGGGGGGTGGGGGAGGGGTCACATGGGGGCTCACGGGGACCCCCCCCCGATGTCTTCTCCTCCCCCAGGACCCCCGAGCCCGGCGCTCTCGGACCCCCCGGATCCACCCTTGGAATTTGGGGACCCCCTGGACCCACCCCTGGAATTTGGGGACCCCCCGGATCCACCCCCGGAATTTGGGGATCCCCCCAAGCCCCGGATGGACCCAAAATGGGGGGGGCTGGACCCCCCCACCCCCCCGGAGGTCACCCCAGAGGGGGGGGGATGGGACCCCCCCAGTCCATGGGACCCCCCAGATCTGCCCCAAAAGGAGGGACCCCAAAGCCCCCAAATCCCCCCGGATTTACCCCAAAAGGAGGGACCCCAAATCCCCCCGGATTTGTCCCAAAAGGAGGGACCCCAAAGCCCCCCAGATCTGCCCCAAAAGGAGGGACCCCAAAGCCCCCAATTCCCCCCGGATTTACCCCAAAAAGAGGGACCCCAAAGCCCCCAAATCCCCCGGATTTACCCCAAAAGGAGGGACCCCAAATCCCCCCGGATTTGTCCCAAAAGGAGGGACCCCAAAGCCCCCAATTCCCCCCGGATTTACCCCAAAAAGAGGGACCCCAAAGCCCCCAAATCCCCCCAGATTTACCCCAAAAAGGGGGGGTCCAACCTTCCCCAGCCCTCCCAGATTTTCCCCAAAAAGAGGGACCCCAAATCCCCCCAAATTTGCCCCAAAAAGGGAGCGACGAATTTACCTCAGTCCCCCCAGATTCGCCCCAAAATGGGGCACCCCAAAGCCCCCAAATCGCCCCAGATTTACCCCAAAAGGAGGGACCCCAAATCCCCCAAATTTCCCCAGATTTGCCCCAAGAAGAGGGACCCCAAAACCCCCCAGATTTGTCCCAAAAAGGGGGGGTCCAACCTTCCCAAATCCCCCCGGATTTTCCCCCAAAAGAGGGACCCCAAATCCCCCAAATTTCCCCAGATTTGTCTCAAAAACAAGGACCCCAAATTTCCCCAGATTTACCCCAAAAAGAGGGACCCCAAATCGCCCCAGATTTGTCCCAAAAGGAGGGACA
>NC_142269.1:3419253-3469802 GCF_052056855.1 Sturnus vulgaris | reverse complement strand
TATGAAAATAAAATAAAATAAAATAAAATAAAATAAAATAAAATAAAATAAAATAAAATAAAATGAAATAAAATAAAATGAAATAAAAATTCCCAATCCAATCAAATCAAACCCAATGACCGCGATCTCCCCCCCCCCGATTCGCCCGCGTTCGTTCCTGCCCGGAATTGCCATCTTGGGAAGTCATTTTATTAATTATTAATTATTAATTATTAATTAATAATTAATAATTAATAATTATTAATAATAAAAATTCCCAGGTGCCGCCTCTTCGGGGTCGGAAAATGAAATTTTTCATCAATTTTTGGGATTTTTTTACTCAATTTTTGGCTTTTTTAAACTCAATTTTTGGCGTTTTTTAAATTCAAATTTTGGGGTTTTTTAATTCAATTTTTGGGGGTTTTTTTACTCAAGTTTTGGGGTTTTTTAAATTCAAATTTTGGGGGTTTTTTTACTCTTTTTTTTTTGTTTTTTTAATTCAATTTTGTTTTTTTTTTTACTCAAGTTTTTGGGGTTTTTTTAAAGAAGGGAGAGGTTCTGGCACCTCCTTATTTTTTATTTTATTTTATTTTATTTTATTTTATTTTATTTTATTTTATTTTATTTTATTTTATTTTATTTTATTTTGGATTTGTGTCCAGCACAGCAGGAAAGAATTTTTTGTGCCTGAGTTAAATGAAAAAAAAAAAAAAAAGAAAATAAATTAAATTTATTTAAAAATTAAATAAAAATAAATTAAATTAATAAAATATAAAGAAATAAAAGAAAATCCTGGAAAAGCAGGGGAGAAAATTTAAAAAAAATTTGATTTTTTTTTTCTTTTTTTAATGGGAAAAAAATTTAATTTAAATGGAGAAAAAATAAAAATCAGAGCGGAGTCTCCCCCCGGCGGCCGCCACCGGAAAATTCCGATTTTTTTTGTCTTGGGAATGAATTTTTGGGAATCGCTTTTTAATCCCTCACACACTAATAATGGCATTAATAAAAATAAAAATAAAAATAAAAATAAAAATAAAAATAAAAATAAAAATAAAAATAAAAATAAAAATAAAAATAAAAATAAAAATAAAAGTAAAAATAAAAATAAAAATAAGAATAAAAATAAGAATAAAAGTAAAAATAAAAGTAAAAATAAGAAAAAAATAAGAATAAAAATAAAAATAAAAGTAAGAATAAAAATAAAAATATAAATGAAAATAAAAATAAAAATAAAAATAAAAATAAAAATAAAAGTAAAAATAAAAGTAAAAATAAGAAAAGAATAAGAATAAAAATAAGAATAAAAATAAGAATAAAAGTAAAAATAAAAATAAAAATAAAAATAAAAATAAAAATAAAAATAGAAATAAAAATAAAAATAAAAATAAGAAAAATAAGAAAAAATAAGAATAAAATAAGAATAAGAATAAGAATAAAAATAAGAATAAAAATAAAAATAAAAATAAGAAAAAATAAGAATAAAAATAAGAATAAGAATAAAAATAAAAGTAATAATTATAATAAAATTATTATTATTATTATCATCATCATCATTATCATTATCATTATTATTATTTTTAATTTTAATTTTAATTTTAATTTTATTTTTTTAATGCATTTCAAGCGGGAAAAAAACTCCACTCCAGCGTGGCCAAATTAGGAATAAAAACCGACATAAAATCCGATATAAAACCGATATAAAACCGATATAAAACCGATATAAAACCGATATAAAAACCATAAAAAAGCCGCTAAAAGCCGATAAAAACTGATATAAAACTGATATAAAACTGATATAAAACCGATATAAAACGCGATATAAAACCTAATTAACTTCCTGGCACCTCTCCCTCCTTCTCCTTGTATTTTATTTCTTTTTTCTATTTTATGTTATTTTATTTTATTCCATTTATTTTATGTTATTTTATTCTATTTATTTTATTTTATTTTATTTCATTTTATTTATTTTATTTTATTTATATTTTATTTTATTTTATTTTATTTTATTTTATTTTATTTTATTTTATTTTATTTTATATTTTATTTTATTTTATTTTATTTTATTTTATTTTATTAGCAGGCAAGGACCGTGACTCTGAATTATCCATTCCCGCCTTTAATAAGGGAACAATTCCGAGCAGAAATTAAAAAATAAAAGCGCGGGGAGAGGCGGAAAATCCGCGCGGGGAGCGCGGAACCTGCGCGGCTTTTCCCGCGATTTTTCTTTTTATTTTCCCCCTTTTTTTCCCTTTTTTTTTTTCCTTCTTTTTCCCCCATTTTTCCTCTTTTTTTCCCCTTTTTTCCCCCCATTTTTTCCCTTTTTTCCTCTTTTTTTCCTCTTTTTTTCCCTCTTTTTTTCCTCTTTTTCCCCTTTTCCTTTTTTCCCTTTTTTTCTGCTTTTTCTTTATTTTTTCCCCTTTTTCCCCCTTTTCCCTTTTTTCTTTTTTCCCTTATTCCCCTTTTCCCCTTTTTTCCTTTTTTCCTTTTTTCCCTTTTTTCATTTTTCCCTTTTTTCCTCTTTTTCCCTTTTTTTCTCCCCTTTTCTCTCTCCTTTTTTTCTCCCCTTTTTTTCCCCTTTTCTCCCTCTTTTCTCCCCTTTTATTCTCTTTTTTCCCATTTTCCCTTTCCCCCTTTTTCTCCTCTTTTTTTCGACTTTTTTCTCCCTTTTCTCCCTCTTTTTTCTCCTCTTTTTCCCCCTTTTTTCATCTTTTTTCCCATTTTTCTCCCTTTTTTTCCTTTTTCCCATTTTTCCCCTTTTCCCATTTCCCCTTCCCCACCGCCGATCCCCCCTCACTCCCTCCCCATCCACATTTCACTTTTAATTCACTTTTAATTCACTTTTAATTCACTTTTAACTCACTTTTAACTCACTTTTAACTCACTTTTAACTCACTTTTAATTCACTTTTAATTCACTTTTAATTCACTTTTAATTCGCTTTTAATTCGCTTTTAATCCCCATTCCAACCATTTTAACTCCTATGTTAATTCCCATTTTAACTCTCATTTTAATTCCCATTTTAACTCCCATTCCAATTCCATTTTAACTCCTATTTTAATTCCAATTTTAATTCTCATTTTCATTCCCATTCCACCTTTCCCCCATCACCTCTCCCACCCCAATAATCTCATTTTTTTCCCTCCTTCCATCCCATCCCATCCCATTTCCTCCACCCTTTCATTTCCCGTTTATTTTGTATTTTTCCCTTTTTTTCCCTTCCCATTCCCCTCGCCCTCACCCTTTCATTTCCCCTTTATTTTTTATTTTTTTCCTCTTTTTCCCTTTTTTTTTCCCCTCCCATTCCCCGCTCCCCACTCTTTCATTTCTATTTTATTTTACATTTTTCCCCCTTTTTCCCCTTTTTTCCCCCTTTTTCCCCTTTTTTTCCCCCTCCTATTCCCCCCTCCCCACCCTTTCATTTCCCTTTTATTTTACATTTTTTCCCCTTTTTTCCCGTTTCTTTCCCTTTTTTCCCCCTTTTTTCCCCTTTTTTCCCCATCCCATTTCCCTTTTAATTTGTACTTTTTTCCTCTTTTTTCCCCTTTTTCCCCTTTTTTCCCCCCTTTTTTCCCCACTTTTTCCACACTTTTTCCCCCTTTTTTCCCCATCCCATTTCCCTTTCATTTTACATTTTTCCCCTTTTTTCCCCTTTTTTCCCCCTCCCATTTCCCCTTTAATTTGTACTTTTTTCCCCTTTTTTCCCCTTTTTTCCCCATCCCATTTCCCTTTCATTTTACATTTTCCCCCTTTTTTTCCCCTTTTTTCCCCATCCCATTTCCCTTTTAATTTGTACTTTTTTTCCCTTTTCCCCCCCTCTTTCCCCCTTTTTTCCCCTTTTTTTCCCCTTTTTTCCCCATCCCATTTCCCTTTCATTTTGCATTTTTTTCCCTTTTTTTCCTCTTTTTCCCCATCCCATTTCCCTTTTAATTTGTACTTTTTCCCCTTTTTTCCTCCCTTTTTTCCCCCTTTTTCCCCCCTTTTTCCTCTTTTTTCCCCCCTTTTTCCTCTTTTTTCCCCCTTTTTTCCCCACTTTTCCCCTCTTTTTTTCCCCTTTTTTCCCCTTTTTCCCCCTTTTTTCCCCTTTTTTCCCCTTTTCCCTTTTTTTCCCCACCCTCTCACTCCACACCCCTTTCCCCCCAAACCCTCCCATTTGAAATTTAATTTAATTTAATTTAATTTAATTTAATTTCATTTCATTTCATTTCATTTCATTTCATTTCATCTCATCCCATTTTTACCACTCACTTTGATCCGCCCCTCCTTTGTCTCCTCTTCCTCCTCCTCCTCCTCCTCCTCCTCCTCCTCCTCCTCCAACTTTCTCCTCTCTCCTCTCCGCTCTTCCCGAACTTTCCAGCCGAAACTCCGCGCTCCTTCCTCCGTCTCCGAGCTCCGCGCTTTTCTCCTCCGCTGCGCTCTCCCCTTCCAACCACGCGCGCAAGAAGCGCCCCTCGCCGGGGACCCCTCCGTGAGCCCCCAGGTAGGGCTGGAAACCCGCGGGGGACCCCCAGGGAGCCCCAAAAAAAGCGGATTTGGGTTGGAAACTGCACGAGGGGAATTCCAGATGTTCGGCAGCTGCGCGGCCGGCGGGCGGGAATTGCGCGGGGGCGAATTTAGACGCGGAGGATTCTTGGCTCTCGTGGTTGATGATGGAGTCGACGAAATAATTGGTGAGGGTGCCCGAGATGGACATGGTCAGGCATTATACATGGGGGGAAATTTGGGGAAATTTAAATTTTTTTTAATGGGGAAATTGAATTTTTGGGGGTTTTTTTGGTGGTTGGGGTGAAGGGGGAAAGAGGGAAAAAAAAACGGGGAAAAGCGTTCAAAGGGGAATGGTGGGGAGGTCTCGGGTTTAATCCGGCGAAAAGGTCACGGAAAATTGAAAAAAATTATAAATAAAAATTTAGAAGGGAGTTCTCGGGTTTAATCCGGCGAAAGGGTCACGGAAAATTGAAAAAAAATTAAAATTAAAAATTTAGAAGGGAGTTCTCGGGTTTAATCCGGCGAAAAGGGTCACGGAAAATTAAAAAAAATTAAAATTAAAAATTTAGAAGGGAGTTCTCGGGTTTAATCCGGCGAAAAGGTCACGGAAAATTAAAAAAAAAAAATAGAAATTAAAAAATTCGAAGGGAGTTCTCGGGTTTAATCCGGCGAAAGGGTAATTAAAAAAATTTTAAAATAAAAAAATTAGAAGGAAGTTCTCGGGTTTAATCCGGCGAAAGTATCATGAAAAATTTAAAGAAATTTAAAAAAAATTTAGAGGGAAGTTCTTGGGTTTAATCCGGCGAAAGCGTCAAGAAAAAAATTTAAAAAATAAAAAAATTAGAAGGAAGTTTTCGGGTTTAATCCGGCAAAATGAAAAATTAAAAAAATTAAAAATAAAAAAAATTAGAAGGAAGTTTTCGGGTTTAATCCGGCAAAAGTGTCATGAAAAATTTAAAAAAAAAAAAAAATGAACTAGAAAAAAAAAATCTGAAAGAAAAATTTAGGCCAAAAAAGCGTAAAAAGATCATTTAGAGAGCTGTAGAAAAGTTTTTTGGAGTGTTTAAAAAAAAAATTATTTGAGGGAAGGGTTAAAAAAAAAAGAAATAAAAGGGTGGTGGGAGAATGAATAAAAAAGGGGAAAGGGTCGGAAGAGGAAATGAAAAAGAAACTGAAAATAAATTAAAAAAAGAGGTAAAAATGAAGGGGAAAATGAAAGTAAAAATGAAAGTAAAAAGAAAAAAGTTAAAATAAAAGTTAAAATAAAAGTAAAATAAAAGTTAAAATAAAGCCTGGAAGAAATCTGAAAGAAATGTGAAATAAATCTGAAATAAATGTAAAATAAATCTGAAAGAAATGTGAAATAAACGTCAAATAAATCGGAAATAAAAGTAAAATAAACCCGAAAGAAACGGGAGATAAAGGAAAGAAAATCTAAAATAAAAGTAAAGAAAAAAAAATCAAAAAGAAAAGTGAAACAAATCCGAGATAAGTGAAAAGTAAATGGAAAATAAATGCGAAATAAACGTGAGATAAAAGTGAAATAAAAGTGAAATAAAAGTAGAAATAAATGTGAAATAAATGTGAAATAAAAATAGAAATAAAAGTGAAATAAAAGTGAAATAAATCTGAAATAAATATCAGATAAAACCTCCAAAAAAACCAAAATCTGAAATAAACCCTTTAAAAAAAACCGAAATAAATCTGAAACGAAACCTCCAAAAAAAAAAAAAAAGCGAAATAAATGTGAAACAAACCAGGAGAAAAACCCGAAATAAACGATTAAAAACAGGGAAAAAAAGAAGAAATAAACGGGAAAAAAAGCGAAAAAAATCTGAAATAAACGGGAAAAAAAGCGGAAAAAAATCTGAAATAAATGACAAAAAAAGCGAAAAAAAATCTGAAATAAACGGGAAAGAAACCAAAAAAAAAAAAAATTCCGAAACAAACGAGAAAAAAAGGTGAAAATAAACTTAAATAAACCTTAAAAAAAGCTGTAAAATAAATAAAATTGGTGCGGGAAAAGCGGCGGCGGCAGCAGCAAAGCGCAGCGCGGAGAGTCCGCGTGTGCGGGGCGGCCGCAGCAGCTCCGGGATTTTCTCTTTTCTCTTTTTTTTTTTTTTTTTTTTTTTTAATTTATTTATTTATTTATTCTTTTTTTTTTTTTTTTTTTTTAATTCTTTTTTTTTTTTTTTTTTTCCGCGTAGTTGGGGGAGGGGGGCGGGGCCGCGCTCGGGGCCGCGCGTGCGCTGGGGAGGAGGGGCCAGGGGGGAAAAAAAAAAAAAAAAATTAAATAAATAATTAAAAAAAAAATAAAATAAAATAAAATAAATAAATAAAAGGAGAAATAAAGAAATGATAAAGAAAATAAATCAAGAGGTTTCCGCCTCACCCGCGAAACCCCCCGTGAGTGGGGGGAAAAATATAAAATAAAATAAAATAAAAATAAAATAAAATAGAATAAAATAGAATAAAATAAAAAATAAAATAAAATAAAATAAAATAAAATAAAATAAAATAAAATAAAATAAAAATAAAATACGATAAAATAAAATAAAATAAAATAATAAAATAAAATAAAATAAAATATAAAATAAAATACGATAAAATAAAATAAAATAAAATAGAATAAAATAAAATACAAAATAAAATAAAATAAAATAAAATAAAAGTGGGATAGAGAAAATTAATTAATTAATTAATTAGTTAATTAATTTTTTTAAAAAGCGGACAGTGAAAGGGAATATTTGGAATATTTGGGGGTTTTTAGGGGGGGTGTTGGGGTTTTTTGGGGATTTTTCTGGGATTTTTTTGGGGTTAATTTGGGATTTTTGGGGTTTTTTGGGGGGGCTTTTGTGGGGTTTTTATTTGGGGGGATTTGGGGTTTTGGGGGTTTTTTTTCTGGGGTTTTTTGGGGATTTTTTGGGGCTTTTTGGGATTTTTGGGGGGGGATTTTGGGGGTTTTTTTTGAGTTTTTTTGGAGGGGGGACTGGGGTTTTTTGGGGTTTTATTTTTGTTTTTTTGGGGTTTTTTTTCTGTTTTTTTTTGGTTTTCCTTTGGGGTTTTTTTGGGGGGGGTGTTTGTTTTTTGGGGGGATTTTGGGAAGGTTTTTGGGGCGATTTTTTGGGGCTTTTTTGGTTTTTTTGAGGGATTTTTTGGGGGCTTTTTTGGGGGTTTTTGGGGGGGGATTTTTTTGTGGAGTTTTTTGGGTTTTCTTGGGGATTTTTTGGGGGTTTTGGGGATTTTTGGGGGGATTTTTTAATGGAATTTTTCTGGATTTTTGGGGTTTTTTTGGTTTTTTTTTTGTTTTTTTCTCCCCCTTTCCCCTCCTTGGGTTTTGCTGCTCCGAAAGGAGGGGGTGGAGATTTTTAATTTTTTTTTTTTTGTGTTATTATTTTTGAGGAGTTTCAAAATTTATTTCTTTACTTATTTATTTCTTTCTCTATTAATCTGTTCATTTATCTCTTTATTTTTACATTTTGTGTGTATTTAAGTTGTTCTTTATTGTTATTTTAAATATTTTTGCTGTTATTTTAAATATTTTCCATCGCCGTATTAAATATTTTTATTGCTCTTTTAATTGGTGTTTGTTGTTATTTTATTCGGGTTTTATTATTTTAATTCATTTTTATCGTTTGTTTCTCTTATTATTTTTATCGTTATTTTATTATTATTAGCATTATTATTATCGGAGAATCGGAGGAAAAAATCAAATAAAAATCGAATAAAAATCAAATAAAATGAAAATAAAAATGAAAATGAAATGAATTGAAATGAAATGAAAATGAAATGAAAAAGAAAAGAAATGAAATGAAATAATAAAATAAAATAAAATAAAATAAAATAAAATAAAATAAAATAAAATAAAATAAAATAAAATAAAATAAAATAAAATTAATAAAAACCCCTCCCCTCTCCCGGCCACACAGCGACCCAAAAATCCGAATTTTTCACCCGAAAATTCCGCCGTGCCCAGCGCGGAATAAAGAATTAATAATTAATAATTAATAATTAACAGCCCGGGCTAATGAGCGGAGATCCTAAACACGCCAAAAAAATTAAAAAAGAAAAAAAAAAAGAAAAAAAAAAAGAAAAAAATAAAAAATTAAAAATATTTTAAATTTTCGAGCGGCCGAAGCAGCGGGGATTCCTTATAAATTTATTTATTTAAAAATTCAATTTTTTTTTTTTGTTGTTTTTTTGGGGGTTTTTTTTGGGATAATTTCCCCCGAATTTTACGAGGGCAGTAAAAAACTAAAATAAATAAAAGCTTTTGTGGGGGAATTGCCCGGAGTTGTGAAGAGTTTAATAAAAACTTCCCTCGGCTCGCTTTGATTTTTATAGCCCGGGATTTATTGCCCGGGGAAAAGGAAAAAAAAAAAAAGGAAAAAAGTTAAAAATAAAGGGAAAATAAAGTAAAATAAAGTAAAAAAAAAAAGGAAAAAAAGTTAAAAATAAAGGGAAAATAAAGTAAAATAAAGCAAAAAAAAAAAAGGGAAAAAGTTAAAAATGAAGGGAAAATAAAGTAAAATAAAGCAAAAAAAAAAAGGGAAAAAGTTAAAAATAAAGGGAAAATGAAGTAAAATAAAGCAAAAAAAAAAGGGGGGGAAAAATAAAGCAAAATAAAGGAAAAAAATAGTTTGAAAAAAGCGGGAAAAAAACAGAAAAAAGGTAAAAAATGAAGTAAAATAAAGTTAAAAAAAAGAGTGAAAAATAAAGTAAAATAAAGGGGAAAAAAAGGGGGAAAATAAAGCGAAATAAAGGGGGGAAAAGGGGAAAAAAGAGGAAAAAAAAACAGAAAAAAGGTAAAAAATGAAGTAAAATAAAGGAAAAAAAAGAGTGAAAAAAGCGGGAAAAAAACAGAAAAAAGGTAAAAAATGAAGTAAAATAAAGTAAAAAAAAAGAGTGAAAAATAAAGTAAAATAAGGGGGAAAAAAAGTTTGAAAAAAGCGGAAAAAGTTAAAAATAAAGGGAAAAATAAAGTAAAATATAGCAAAAAAAGAGGGGGAAAATAAAGCGAAATAAAGGGGGGAAAAGGGGGAAAAAAGAGGAAAAAAAACAGAAAAAAGGTAAAAAATGAAGTAAAATAAAGTTAAAAAAAGAGTGAAAAATTAAGTAAAAATACAGCCAAAAAAAGTGGAAAAAAAGCCAAAAAATACTTATAAAATAAAGCAAAATCAAGCAAAAAAAGAGCAAAAAATAAAGCGAAATAAAGCAAAATAAATCCCCAAATAAATCCCAAAAGAAATCCCAAATCGGTGGAAATTCCTGATTTTTTTCCGCGTTTTTATTCCTTTTTTTTTGTTTTTTTTAATTAATAGAATTTTTATTTTCTCCCTTTTTTATTTTTAATTTCCCGCCGCGGTTGGGGCAGGAAAATCCCCGCGAGTCTCCGGGAGTGAAAAAAAATTAAAATTACAATTAAAATTACAATTAAAAATACGAATAAAATTGAAATTAAAAGTACAATTAAATGTACGATTAAAATTAGAATTAGAATTAAAGTTTGAATTAAAATTACAATTAGAATTAAAACACAAAATAAAATAAAAATTAAAATTACTCTTAAAATGAAAACTAAAATTACGATTAAAATTGCAATTAAAAATAAAAGTCAAATTAAAATTGAAATTAAAATTAAAGTCAGAATTTGAATTAGAATTAGAATTAGAATTAGAATTAGAATTAGAGTTAGAATTAGAATTAAAATAAAAATAAAATTAGAATTAAAAATAAAATTAAGATTAGAATTTAAAATAAAATCAAAATTAGAATTAAAAATAAAATTAAAATTAGAATTAAAATTAAAATAAAATAACAAAAATCCGGGGTTGGTTAAAGGTTTAAACTCCAGCCGAAGAATTAAAATTTCTGACAATAAATGAAATAAAAAATCCGAATTTTGGGCGTTAATTGCGATCAAATTCCCGCTCGTGGAATAAATCATCCAAATAGATTTCAAAAGGAAATCATAATAATAATAATAATAATAAAAATAAAAATAATGATAATAAAAATAAAAATAATAAAAGCCCCGGGCTGTAAATCACAGCGGGGTGAGAGTTCATGAATTTTATATCCCGGGGAGAGGGGGAATGGAGGAAAAAAAATTTAGAAAACTCAAAAATCTAAAAAAAAAACCTCAAAAAAAACCCCTAAGAAAACCTCAAAAAAACTAAAAAAAAAAAAAGCTCAAAAACCTCCAAAATAAACCCTAAAAAAACTCAAAAAACCCCAAAAAACCTTAAAAAAAACTAAAAAAAAACCCTCAAAAACCTCCAAAATAAACCCTAAAAAAAAACCTCAAAAAAACCCAGAAACCTCAAAAAAACCTTTAAAAAAACCCCAAAAACCTTTAAAAAACCTTTAAAAACCCCTCAAAAACCTCAAAAATTCTCAAAATATTTTAAAAAACCTCAAAAAACCCCCTAAAAAACATTAAAAAATCTTTAAAAAAAACCCTAAAAAACCCTCCAAAAAACCTCAGAAAAAAACCCTAAAAGAACCTCAAAAAAAACTTTAAAAAAACCTCAAAAAACCTCAAAGAATTCCCTAAAAGAACCCCAAAAAAACCCTCAAAAAACCCTCAAAAAAACCCTAAAAGAACCTCAAAAAAATACTTTTAAAAAACTAAAAAAAAACTCAAAAAATTCCCTAAAAGAACCTAAAAAAAAAAACTCAAAAAACCCTCAAAAACCTAAAAAAAAAACCCTAAAAAAAATCTCAAAAACCTAAAAATAACCTAAAAAAAAACCCTCAAAAACCTCAAAAAACCCTCAAAAAAAACTAAAAAAAAATCAAAAAAACCTTAAAAAAAACTAGAAAAAAACTCAAAAAATCCCCCTAAAAGAACCTAAAAAAAAAAAAAACTCAAAAAAACCTCAAAAACCTCCAAAAAAACCCCTAAAAATTAAAAATAAAAGAGGGGAAAAAAATCGGATTTTAATTGAGGTTTGTAATCCCGGCAGTTCATAAAACTTTTGGGATTAAAAATGGAAAGAAAAGTTGGGAAAGGGGAGAAAATGGAAATAAAGTCGGGTCTGGTGGAAATAAAATTGGAAATAAAATTGGAAATAAAATTGGGTTTGGTTGAAATAAAATTGAGTTTGGTGGAAATAAAAATGAGTTTGGTGGAAATAAAGTCGGGTTTGGTTGAAATAAATTTGATTTAGCGGAAATAAAATCGGGGTTTGGATGAAATAAATTTTATTTGGTGGAAATAAAGTTGAGTTTGGATGAAATAAAATTGAGTTTGGTTGAAATAAAGTTGGGTTTAGTGGAAATAAATTTGATTTAGTGGAAATAAATTGGGTTTGGTGGAAATAAATTTGATTTAGTGGAAATAAATTGGGGTTTGGTGGAAATAAAGTCGGGTTTGGTGGAAATAAATTCGGGATCCCCGTCCCGTTTCCCTCCCCGGTTCGGGATTCGGGTCCCTGCAATTCCCGGGGTGCAATTGGGGCACC
Source organism: Sturnus vulgaris (assembly GCF_052056855.1). Lineage (NCBI taxonomy): Eukaryota > Metazoa > Chordata > Aves > Passeriformes > Sturnidae > Sturnus > Sturnus vulgaris. The sequence continues at coordinate 3,457,875 of NC_142269.1, read as the reverse complement.
CCTTAAAAAAAAAAACAAGAAAACCCAAAAAACCCAAAAAAACCCCCAAAAAACCCCCAAAAAAACAAAAAACCCAAAAAACCCCAAAAAATCCCAATATTGCCCCAAAAAAACCATCCCCGAACCATCGCGCGGTTCGCGTTTAGCGGATTCTGCTTTGGGGTGGAGCAGGGACACCCCTCAAAAAAAACTCCCAAAACCCCAAAAAAATCCCAAATTCTTTGTCCAGTTCACATTTAGGGGATTCCGCCGGCTCTGCTTTGGGGTGGAACCGAAATATCCCTAAAAAAAAACCCCAAAACCCAAAAAAAATCCCCCAAAATCCCAAATCCTTTGCCCAGCTCGCATTTAGGGGATTCTGCCGGCTCTGCTTTGGGGAGGAACCGAAATATCCCTAAAAAAAAATCCCAAAACCCCCCAAAAAATCCCAAATTCTTTGTCCAATTCACATTTAGGGAATTCCGCTGGCTCTGCTTTGGGGTGGAACCGAAATACACCCAAAAAAACCCCCAAAAAGTCCCAAAAACACCCCAAAAAAAAAAAACCCAAATCTTTGTCGGGCTCGCATTTAGCGGATTCTGCCGGCTCTGTTTGGGATGGAACCGAAATATCCCTAAAAAAATCCCAAAAAAATCCCAAAATCTTTGTCCAATTCTCATTTAGCAGATTCTGCCGGCTCTGCTTTGGGGTGGAACCGGGATACCCCTAAAAAAACCCCCAAAACCCAAAAAAATCCCCAAAAAATCCCAAATCCTTTTTCCCAGCTCGCATTTAGCGGATTCTGCCGGCTCTGTTTGGGGTGGAACCGAAATACCCCTAAAAAAAAAACCCAAAACCCCAAATTCTTTCTCCAATTCACATTTAGGGGATTCCGCTGGCTCTGCTTTGGGGTGGAACCGAAATACCCCTAAAAAAACCCCAAAAAATCCCCCAAAAAACCCCAAAAAATCCCCAAATCTTTGTCGGGCTCGCATTTAGCGGATTCTGCCGGCTCTGTTTGGGGTGGAACCGAAATATCCCAAAAAAAATCCCAAAACCAAAAAAAAATCCCAAATCCTTTCTCCAATTCACATTTAGGGGATTCCGCTGGCTCTGCTTTGGGTTAGAACCGGGAAACCCCTCCGAAAAATCCCCAAAAAAATCCCAAAAATTCCCCAAAACTTTTCTCCAGCTCGCATTTAGGGGATTCCGCTGGCTCTGCTTTGGGGTGGAACCGAAACACCCCTAAAAAAAAACCCCAAAAAACCCCAAATTTTACTCCAACGCGCTTTAGAGGATTCTGGGAGCTCAGCTTTGGGGTGTAACTGAAATATCCCTCAAATAAAACCCAAAAAAGCCCCTAAAAAATCCCCAAAACCTTTCTCCAACTGTTTAGAGGATTCTGCTGGTTCTGCTTTGGGGTATGACCGGGATACCCCTCCAAAAAATCCCAAAAAAAACCCAAATCTTTGCCCAACTCGTGTTTAGAGAATTCTGCTGGTTCTGTTTTGGGGAGCCTGCTGTGTAACCCAAAAATAAAACCCCAAAAAATCCCCAAAAAATCCCCAAAAAATCCCCAAAAAATCCCCAAAAAATCCCAAAAAAATCCCCCAAAAAATCCCAAAAAAATCCCCCAAAAATCCCAAAAAAATCCCCAACCCTTTTTCCAGCTCGCATCCCTCTCTTTCTGTTTTGGGGTGCCCACGGTCTAACGGGGATACCCCTCAAAAAAAATCCCAAAAAAAACCCCAAAACCACAAATCTTTGCCCAACTCGTGTTTAGAGAATTCTGCTGGTTCTGTTTTGGGGATCCTGCTGTGTAACCCAAAAATAAAACCCCAAAAACCCCCAAAAAATCCCCCAAAAATAAAAAAAACTCCCCAAAAAAATCCCCCAAAATTCCCAACCCTTTATCCAGCTCGCATCCCTCTCTTTCTGTTTTGGGGTGCCCACGTTCTAACGGGGATACCCCTCAAAAAAACCCAAAAAAAACCCAAAAAATCACTTTTTTTTTTTTTTTTTTGGGGAATAGGGGGAGGGAATCCCCCGGAGCTGGAGCGAAAATCGCGGCTCCAGGAGGACACAGGTACAGGAGCGGAGCTGGAATTGTTCCCATAAAAGTCAAATAAAAAAAAGGGGGAGTTTCTTCCTTTAGGACGAGATTTCCTCACCACATTTTTTTTTTTCTTTTTCCTTTTTTTTTTTTGTTTTTTTTTGGTTTTTTTTTTCCCCCGCTAATTCAAACCCGTGGCGGATGGAAGGAATGAGCCGAGCTTTGTTAAAACCGGGATTTTGTGATGAGGAAAATTTGAATTAAATCCGTGATTTTTTTTTTATTTCGTGTGGGAGCCCCGAACCCCGCTGGGAGGAAAAAATTCCTTCACTCATCTCCAGGTAAGATCCTTTGGGGATTTTTTAATTGGGAAAAACAGGGAAAAAAAAAAAAAAAAACCAAAATATTGACGGGGCAGGGCGGGACAGGCTTCACCCTTTTGTTTCTTTTGGGAAAAATCCCCAAATTCCCATCTTGGGGTTCCTTTTTTTTTGGGAAAAGAACCCAAAATTCCCGGTTTGGGGCAGCTCCTCTTGGGAAAAAAACCAAAATTCCCGGTTTGAGATTCTTATTATTGGGAAAAGAACCCAAAATTCCCGGTTTGGGGTCCCTTTTTTGGGGACAGAAACCCCAAATTCCCTGTTCGGAACTCCTTATTTTTTTTTTTTTTTTTTCTTGGGAAAAAAAACCCAAAATTGTCGCTTTGGGGTTTCTTTTTTTTGGGACAGAAACCCCAAATTCCCGGTTTGGGGCAGCTCCTCTTGGGAAAGAAACCCCAAATTCTCGGTTTCAGATTCTTTTTTTTTTTTTTTTTTTTTTTTTTTTGGAAAAGAACCCAAAATTCCCGGTTTGGGGGCTCCTTTCTTTGGGATAGAAACCCCAAACCTCAAATTCCCATTTTTAGGTTCCTTCTTTTGGGATAAAACCCCGAATTCCCATTTTGAGGCTCCTTCTTTTTGGGAAAAAAACCCCAAATTCCCGTTTTGAGGCTCTTTTTTGGGGGGACAGAAACCCCAAATCTCAAATTCCCATTTTTAGGCTCCTTTTCCCGGGGAAAAAAAAAAAACCCAAATTCCCATTTTGAGGCTCCTTTTCTTGGGAAAAAAACCCCAAATTCCCATTTTAAGGCTCTTTTTTGGGGGATAAAAACCCAAATTCCCATTTTAAGCCTCCATTTTTGAGGAATAAACCCCGAACTCCCGTTTTGAGGCTCCTTTTCTTGGGTAAAAAACCCCAAATTCCCATTTTAAGGCTCCTTCTTTTGGGAATAAACCCCAAATTCCCATTTTGAAGCTCTTTTTTTTGGGGATAAAAACCCAAATTCCCATTTTAAGTCTCTTTTTTTCGGGATAAAAACCCAAATTCCCAGTTTGAGGCTCCTTTTCCCGGGGAAAAAAAACCCCAAATTCCCATTTTAAGTCTCTTTTTTTTTGGGATAAACCCCCAAATTCCCATTTTCAGGCTCCTTTTCTTGGGAAAAAACCCCAAATTCCCAGTTTGAGGCTCCTTTTCTTGGGATAAAAACCCAAATTCCCAGTTTGAGGCTCCTTTTCCCGGGGAAAAAAAAACCCAAATTCCCATTTTAAGTCTCTTTTTTTTGGGATAAAACCCCAAATTCCCATTTTGAGGCTCCATTTTTGAGGAATAAACCCCAAATTCCCATTTTGAGGCTCCTTTTCTTGGGAAAAAACCCCAAATTCCCATTTTAAGTCTCTTTTTTTGGGGATAAAACCCCAAATTCCCATTTTGAGGCTCTTTTTTTGGGAAAAAAAACCCAAATTCCCATTTTTTCCCCCTCCCCGGTTTCCTGCCCGGCCGAGGGAGATGAAAATGAGCAGCTCGGGCTTTGCCTTTAGGCCCGGTATTAACGAGCAGTTTCTGATTAACTCGCCCAGATTGTTCTTTTCCGTTTTAGGGCTTTTGAGGCCGACCTTGTTCACACAAAGATCCCCAAATTTTCCCTTTTATTTTCTTTTTTTTTTTTTTTTTTTTTCTTTTTCTCTCTCCTCCTCCCCTCCAGCTCGTGTTTGTTTTTAGGCGAGAGTTTAAGCAGTTCCGGGAGTAAAAACACGCGCAGGGTTTAAATCCTCAGCCAATCTCGGGGAGAAAATTTTTTTTAAACTCAGCCTAAACTTTAAAAAAAAAAAAGAAAATTAAAAAAATTAAAAAGGAACAGGCTCGGTCACAAAAAGCGGGAAAGGCGCTGGATTTGGTATCAAAGTTGAATTTTTTAAACCTCGCACGGAGATCAGTTCCCAGGCTGGCTTAAGCCTCGGTCTGGACCACGTGAAATTTGATTTTTAGACTCAGTTCGGACCATGAGAAATTTGATTTTTATCCTCGGTCTGGACCACGTGAAATTTGATTTTTAGACTCAGTTCGGACCATGCGAAATTTGATTTTTAACTTCGGTCTCGACCATGCGAAATTTGGGTTTTATCCTCTGTCTGTACCTTGTGAAATTTGGTTTTTATCCTTGTTTTCGACCATGTGAAATTCGATTTTTAGCCTCGGTCTGTACCTTGTGAAATTTGATTTTTATCCTTGGTTTGGACCATGTGAAATTTGGGTTTTATCCTCAGTCTGGACCTTGTGATATTTGGTTTTTACCCTCAATTTGGACCATGTGAAATTTGGGTTTTATCCCTGTTTTCGACCATGTGAAATTTGATTTTTATCCTCAGTCTGGACCACCTGAAATTTGGGTTTTATCCTCCGTCTGGCCCATGTGAAATTTGATTTTTATCCTTGGTTTGGACCATGCGAAATTTGGTTTTTAAGCTCGATCTGGCCCATGTGAAATTTGATTTTTAGCCTCAGTCTGGCCCTTGTAAAATTTGTTTTTCAGGCCGGGATTGGATTCCCTGCACGCTCCCAGTCCCGGGAATTTCAGCCCAGCACAAACTCCGGGCTCGGAGCTCTCCTCCCTCCTCCTCGAGGAAATTTTATCGTTTTAGGGTTTTATTTGGGGTTTTTTTGGTTGTTTTTGGGTTGGTTTTCCCTTTTTAAATCAATTTATTCCCAAGCCCAACACGTTGAGAGCCAAACTCTGGCGGCCACCTAAAAAAAAAATCATTTTTTTTTAATTCGGTGAAATTCGCAGCCGTGCTCTGAGGATTCTGCAGATGATGAATTTCGAGTTTTAGGAGATGTTATAAATAATGAAATTAAAGATCAGCCTAAAAAAAAACCCGGCTTGGATTTTATCCCTAAAATTCTGGCCCATGAGCCCAAATATTCAATACCCGCACAGATAAATCCCGAATTTTCCCTAGGAAAAAAAAATTAAAATAAAATAAAATAAAAATAAAATAAAATTTAAAAAATAAAATAAAATATAAAATAAATAAAAATAAAATAAAATAAAAATAAAATAAAATAAAATAAAATAAAATAAAATAAAATAAAATAAAATAAAATAAAATAAAATAAAATAAAATAAAATAAAATAAAATAAAATAAAATAAAATAAAATAAAATAAAATAAAATAAACCCCTCTGCCCCGTCCCTATAACAACAACCGGGGGAAAACTTTAATAAACTTATTTAATCAACTGCAATAATTAAATTATTTTTGTGCTGCCTAAACCCCCCCACGTTTCCTTTTCCAGCGAGCTGGAGATCACAGCCCCGAAAATAAAGCGCCCCTAAATTCCTTTATGGCCCTGAGTGTGTTGAGAGGGGTTTGGGCTCTTTTATTGTTCGGGTTTTGGTTTTTTTTTTTATTTGTTTGGTCGGGGCTTTTTTGTGTGGGGGGCTTTTTTTTGGTTTTTTTGGGTTATTTTTGTGGTTTTGGGAATTTTTTGTTGATTTTATTTTGGGTTTTTAATTTGGTTTTGGATGCTGTTGGTTTTGGTTTGGGGTTTTATTTTTGTTTTTTGTTTTTCTTTTGGTTTTTGGGTTTGTTCTTTTGTTTGTTTGTTTCGGGTTTTTTTTGTTTTGGTTTGGTTTTGGGGGTTTTTTTTGTTTGCTTGGGGGTTTTTTTTTGTTTTGGTTTTGGTTTTTGGGTTTGGGGTTTTTTTTGCTTTTGTTTTGGTTTCTTTTTTTTGGTTGGTTGTTTTTTTGTTTTTTTGTTTTTTTTTTAAATTTTGTTTTTGGGTTTGTTTCTTTTATTTGTTTGTTTTTTTTAATGCCAGACACGAAGCGGGGGGGATTTGGTGGGGAGGGGATTTCAGCCTCCGAGAGGCGCCTCAGCCCAATTAGAGGCTGGAGTTAATTAGCGCGCGGTGATTGGGGCGGCACCGAGCTGCGCCACCGGGGGTCCCCGGAACAAAGAAAGGCTCAACCCTGAGCCCGGGGACGGGGGACGGATTTGGGGTGGGGGACACAACTCTGGGATTGAGGACAGATTTGGGGTGGGGGGAGACGGATGTGAGGTTGGGGACACGGATTTGGGGTGGCTGGGGTGGGGGACACTGGTGTGGGGTGGGGGACACGGATTTGGGGTGGAGGACAGGGATTTGGGGTGGGGGGACACGGATTTTGGGGTTGGGGACACGGATTTGGGGTCCGGGCCATGGGGGCAGGGGGGGTTCGGGGCCTCTCCAAGGCCGAATTCCCGAGTCCCGATTGGGGGATCCGGAGTCACCGGCCCGGGAGGGGGACACGGAACCGGGAGAGGGGACAAAGACACAGAGAGGGGACACAGAGAGGGGACACAGAGAGGGGACACGGACACAGGGAGGGGACACGGACACAGAGGGGGGGACACGGACACAGGGAGGGGACACGGACACAGGGGAGTCACGGTCCCGGGTGGGGACACGGACCCGGACCCACAAGAGAGGGGACCCAGACTCAGGAAGTGTCCCCAGGCCCAGGAGAGGGGACACGGAGCCAGAAATTGTCGCCAAGTTCCCCCAGGAGCCAGCCGGGCCCGGGACAGGAGAGGGGACAGGAGAAGGGACAGGGACAGCAGAGGGGACAGGAGAGAGGACAGGGACGGGAGAGGGGACAGGGACGGAAGAAGGGACAGGACCCGGAGCAGGAGCGGGGACAGGAACAAGAGAAGGGACAGCAGAGGGGACAGGGGCAGAAGGGACAGGAGAAGGGACTGGGCCAGGAGAGGGGACAGGAACGGGGACAGGAACAGCAGAGGGGACAGGAGAAGGGACAGGAACGGGGACAGGGCCAGGAGAAGCGACAGGGGCAGAAGGGACAGGGGACAGGGACTGGGACAGGAACGGGGAGAAGGGACAGGAACGGGGACAGGAAAAGGGACAGGAGAGGGGACAAAAACGGGGACAGGAACGGGGACAGGAACGGGAGAAGGGACAGGAGAGAGGACAGGGCCAGGGGCAGAAAGGACAGGGGACAGGAGCGGGGACAGGAAAAGGGACGGGGACAAGAACGGGGACAGGAACGGGGACAGGAACGGGGACAGGAACGGGGACAGAGACAGGAGAAGGGACGGGGACAGGAGCGGAGACAGGGACAGCAGAGGGGACAAGAGAAGGGACAAGAACGGGGACAGGAATGGGGACAGGAACGGGAGAGGGGACAAGAACGGGAGAGGGGACAAGAACGGGGACAGGAATGGGGACAGGAACGGGAGAGGGGACAAGAACGGGGACAGGAGCGGGAGAGGGGACAGGAATGGGGACAGGAACGGGAGACGGGACAAGAACGGGGACAGGAGCGGGGCCAGCGCAGTTCGATGTCCTCAGGTCTAAACCCGAGCCCAACAAGGCCAAATCTCCAAAGCCAAGGAGCAGCTCCAGCCCAGCCTCGGCCCAAAGGCTGAAAATTCCCAAATCCACCCCAAAAAAAAAAAAAAAAAAAAAAAAGGAGCAGGAGCAGCCGCTCCGTCACCAAAACCCCCAAAAAAATCCTAAAATCCCACAGCGGACACCTGAAAACCGCACCGAGACAGCCCAAAGTTGTCAGAATTCCGAGGATTTTGGGGAAAAGCGTAGGGGGAAATACAGGAAAAAAAAAAAACAAACAGGCTGAAAAAAAAAATCAAAATTCCCGAAAATTTGAGGTTAGGAATGCAAAAATCGCACTGAAAGCGGTCAAAAAAGGTCTAAAATCTGCAATTAAAAAAAAAATAAATAAATAGAAAAAAAGAAAAATTGTTCCAAAAGTCAGGGAGATTCCAGGGATTCCTCGGGGGAAAATAAAAAAAAAAAAAAAAAAAAACGGGGAAAAGTTGGGAAACACTGGGAAAAAATACGGGGGAAAATCGGACTTAAAATGGCCCAAAAAGGCCCCAAAAATCGCACTAAAAACGGCCTTGAGAGACCTAAAATCTGCATTTAAACACCCAAAAAATCTGCATTAAAGCACCCCAAAATCAGTATTTAAACATCCAAAAATCTGCATTAAATCACTCCAAAATTTTGCACTAAAACACCCCAAAATCAGCGCTAAAACACCCAAAAATCTGCATTTAAACACCCAAAATTTTGCACTAAAACACCCAAAAATGACCCCAAACCCAGCGAAATTCCAGGAATTCCTGGAGGGGAATATCTGGGAAAAAAAAATCCGATTTAAAATATTTTTAAAAACCCTAAAAATCGCAGAAAAAAAGCGAATTAATCCGCGAGCCGAACTGCCATAAAAGAAAAATTACCAGGAAACAAAAAACAACAACAACAAAAAAAAGAAATAAAAAAGAAACAAAAGCTTTTGAGAGTGCGGGAAAAATAAAAAAAATGAGAATAAAAATGAGAATAAAAATGAGAATAAAAATGAGAATAAAAATATAAATAAAAATATAAATAAAAATATAAATAAAAATATAAATACCGCAGGAATTGCTGGGATTTGTAGGGAAAAAATGAAGATTATTTTCCTCCCGCAGGATTTACAAATGGGAGGAGGGAAAAGGGAAAATGGGATCGACCAGAGGGGGAAAAAAAAGCGATTTTCGCGGCTATAAAATGGATAAAAAAGCGAATAAAAGACAGCAAAATTCTATTAAAAAAAAGAATAAAAAGCAGCAAAAAATCCCCAAAGTTCGGCCTCACCCCCAGCGGGAATTTGGAAAAAGCGTTTCCTAAATGAAGGGGATTAATCGGGATTTTATATTAAAATGGCAGCGTAAATTAAAAAATAAAATTAAATTTGGGGTTTTTTGTTGTTTGATTTTTTAATTTTTTTTTTTTTTTTAATCGGAGGATGGAAGAGTTTGGAGAAGTTTTGTGGAGTAAAAAAAGGGAGTTTTTTGGGGGAAAAAAAGCGAATTTTTCACAATTTCCTCCCCTGTACGGAAATACAAAGTGAGTCATTTACAGAAAAAACAAATAAGGAGGAGAAAAGGGTAAAAAAATACAGAAATACATTTATATTTATATATAAAAATAGTAATAAATAGTTAAAAAGTTGAATATATAAAATATTAATAATAGGAAAAATATTAATAAATAGAAATACGTATTCAATGTATTTCATATATATAAATATTAATATATACAATTAGTATTAAATAGTAAAAATATTGAATAAATATTAACTAGATACTCTTAATAAATCTATATATAGTAATAAAAAATAATAAGAATAGGAACAAATATTGAATATATTTTGTACATAAAAATTCCAAGTCTTACCCGGCTGAGCTGAGCGCCGTCCTCAGAGCGAATTAAATGATTAGGAAGGAAATAATTAAAAGTTAAAAATTATTAAAAGTTAAAAATAATTAAAAGTTAAAAGTTAAAAATAATTAAAAGTAAAAAAAAAAATTAAAAGTTAAAGTTAAAAAGAATTAAAAGTTAAAAAGAATTAAAAGGTAAAAAGAATTAAAAGGTAAAAATAAATTAAAAGGTAAAAATAAATTAAAAGGTAAAAATAAATTAAGAGTTAAAAATAATTAAAAGTTAAAAATAAATTAAAAGTCAAAAAGAATTAAAAGTTAAAAATTAAAAGTTAAAAATAATTAAAAGGTAAAAATTAAAAAAGTTAAAAATTAAAAAAGTTAAAAATTAAAAAAGTTAAAAATGAAAGATTAAAAATCTGGGAAGAAAAGGGAGAATTTGAGGGGAGTTGAAAAGTTCAGCAGAGGAAAATAAAAATTAAAGAAATAAATCCGTGCAGAAACTTGGCGAGAACTCGGCTCCATTTCCTTGGAAAAAAACTTCCAAAAATCCGGGATGGGCCGGGATATAAATCTGTGGGGCCGGAAATCCAATAAAAATCCAATAAAAATCCAATAAAAACGCAATAAAAACCCACTAAAACCGCAATAAAACGCAATAAAACTTCCCCCTGCTGTTGAACTTCAAACGGTTCGGGGAAAATAAACAAACAGCGCGGCGGGGATGGTGGAAAAATCGGATTTTTTGGGGAGGGAAAAATTTAAAAAAAAATTTTTTTTTTTCGGGGAATGTCGGTGTTGTGAGTGTTGGTTTGTGTAAATTCGGGATTTTTCACAATTCGGGAATGTCACCCAAAATTCGGAAATACCACCCCAAATTCAGAAATAATTCGGATTTATTTCATTTGGAGCTCTAAAAAGAAACCGAGCCCGCGTTTATCTGGGTTGGAATTTTTAATTAATAGAAAATAATTTTTTTTTTTTCGGTTTTATTTCACATTTTGTCATTTCTTTTTGGCACACAAATTTGGGGCGGGGTTTAAAAGTTGGTTTTAAATCCAAGAATTGGAATTTTATTGTAAAACTTCGATTATTTTAATTTGAGGGACCTACAGCATCACTGTGATATTTATCATTTATTATTTATCATTTATTATTATTTATCATTGTGGTTCGGTTTTATTTTTATCATTTATTATTTATTTTTCTTTTTTATTTTTAATAGTTATTTGTTATCTATTATTTATAATTTCTTTATTATTTCTTATTTGTTATTCATTATTTATACCATATTATTCTATTTCTATTCATATACTACATTATATATTATTAATTATTAGTCATTTATTATTTATTATTTACTATTCATTATTTATTACCTATTATATAGGGCCTATTAAGTATAATTTATAATTTATTATTTATTGGTTATTATATATAATTTATTATTTATTGTTTATTATTTATTATTATTGTGCCAGGTGAGTTCACCTCCATGGACCACCCCTAAAATAACTTTAAAAAAATTTAATATTTTCTATTTCCCGAACCAAAAAAATTGAAAAATAAAACCTTGGACCCACAACTTTATTTCTTTATTTTCCTCCAATTAATAAACCAAAAGCCGGGCTCACCCCTGGACCCTCCCTAATAAAAATCTCTTTTTTTCACCCCAAAAAAGCAGCAGGAAGATTTTTTTATCCCTGGAAATGGAGCCCTTAAATCTGAGCCTGGGAACACAAATGGAGAAAAGCACTCAGGGAAAGCAGGAAATGCGAATAAATCCCCAAATAAATCACATTAAAAGGGAATAAAAGGGGAGGAAATCACAATAAAAACGGAATAAATTCAAATAAATGATGGGGGAGCAGCCATTCTTGAGCTGGAATCGCATTTTGGATTAATGTGGATTAATTTGGATTAATGTGGATTAATTTGGATTAATGTGTTCTCCCTTTCCGGTTGTTGCTGGAGTTTGGGAAGAAGTTTAAATTTGGATAGGCCCAAACCGGGAAAGGCCCGACCTGGGATAGGCCCAAACCGGGAAAGGCCCGACCTCGGATAGGCCTGAACTGGGAAAGGCCCGAACCGGGAAAGGCCCAACCTCGGATAGGCCTGAACTGGGAAAGGCCCAACCTCTTATAAGTTTCAACCCGGAAAGGCCCGACCATGGAAAGGCCTGACCTCGAATAGGCCTGACGGGATAGGCCCAAAATGGGATAGGCCTGAACTGAGATAGGCCCGAAAGGGATAGGCCTGACGGGATAGGCCTGAACTGAGATAGGCCCGGCCCGGGAAAGGCCTGACGGGATAGGCCTGAACTGAGATAGGCCCGAAAGGGATAGGCCTGAACTGAGATAGGCCCGACCCGGAAAAGGCCTGAACTGAGATAGGCCGAAAATGGGATAGGCCCGACCCGGAAAAGGCCTGACGGGATAGGCCGGAAATAGGATAGGACCGACCCGGGAAAGGCCTGACGGGATAGGCCGGAAATGGGATAGGACCGACCCGGAAAAGGCCTGAACTGAGATAGGCCGGAAATGGGATAGGCCCGACCAGGGAAAGGCCTGACGGGATAGGCCGGAAATGGGATAGGACCGACCAGGGAAAGGCCTGATGGGATAGGCCGGAAATGGGATAGGCCCGACCAGGGAAGGGCCTGACGGGATAGGCCGGAAATGGGATAGGCCCGACCAGGGAAAGGCCTGACGGGATAGGCCCGAACTGAGATAGGCCTGAACTGAGATAGGCCGGAAATGGGATAGGCCGGAAATGGGATAGGCCCGACCCGGAAAAGGCCTGACGGGATAGGCCCGAACTGAGATAGGCCGGAAATGGGATAGGCCCGACCCGGAAAAGGCCTGACGGGATAGGCCCGAACTGAGATAGGCCGGAAATGGGATAGGCCCGACCAGGGAAAGGCCTGACGGGATAGGCCCGAACTGAGATAGGCCGGAAATGGGATAGGCCCGACCCGGGAAGGGCCTGACGGGATAGGCCCGAACTGAGATAGGCCGGAAATGGGATAGGCCCGACCCGGGAAGGGCCTGACGGGATAGGCCCGAACTGAGATAGGCCGGAAATGGGATAGGCCCGACCCGGGAAGGGCCTGACGGGATAGGCCGGAACTGGGATAGGCCCGACCCGGGAAGGGCCTGACGGGATAGGCCGGAACTGGGATAGGCCCGACCCGGGAAGGGCCTGACGGGATAGGCCGGAACTGGGATAGGCCGGAACTGGGATAGGCCGGAACTGGGATAGGCTCGACCCGGGAAAGGCCTGACGGGATAGGCCGGAACTGGGATAGGCCGGAACTGGGATAGGCCGGAACTGGGATAGGCCGGAACTGGGATAGGCCGGAACTGGGATAGGCCGGAACTGGGATAGGCCCGACCCGGGAAAGGCCTGACATGGGTTAGGCCCAATCTTGGATAGGCCTGAACTGCAATAGTTCTGACCTCGGATAGGCCTGAACTGAGATAGGCCTGACCCCGTTAATTCTGAGCAGAGAGGGATTTCCCCAAGTCCTGGCCATGCCCATCACTAATTAATCAAATAATCCCATCACTAATTAATTAATTAATCCCCTCGGCAGTGGCTGGACCCGAGTGGCTCTGGAGCTTTTTGTTCCTCCTCCGGCCACAGGAAAACAGAAAAACATTCCCTGGTTTCTTTTTTTTCTTTTTTAAAAATGCCCAAGGGAAAGAAGGGGAAAAAAAAAAAAGTTCTGAGTCAAAATTAAAGTTTCTGACTTAAGGAAAGGTGAAATCAAGTAAAAGAAAGCAAAAGGAAGTAAAAGAAAGTAAAATAAAGTTAAAAAAAAAAAAAGAGAGAAGTGAAGTAAAATGAAGTAAATTAAAATAAAATTAAATAAAATAAACCCTAGCAGGACACCCAAAAACATGAACAAAACCCACCTGGATCCCCTAAAACACAAATAAATCAATAAACCTGAACTGGATCCCCTAAAATAAAAATAAACCAGACCTAGATCCCCTAAAACTGAGCCCAACCCCACCAGGATCCCCTAAACCACGAACGAACTGGGCAAATATTCCCGGGAATATCAAAATTAACGATCAAAATTAATAAATTAATCCAAATTTAAATTAATTATCAGAATGATCCCCCCCCCCAAAAAAAAAAAAAAAAAAAATAAAATAAAGGAAAACCCCACCTGCCCTCAGCACTCACTGGCTTTTCTTCAAGGATTCCCGATTTTTCTTCAGGAATTTTCGATTTTCCTTGAGGAATTCTCGATTTTTCTATTGTAGATGAAATAATGAATGAATAAATAAAATAGATAAAATTAGTTAAAATAAAATAAAAATATGCAAATAACATGAAACTTTATTTAACGTAAATCCCCCTCCCTGCTCGATTTTAACGGGAAATTCTTCTTTTTAAAAATTTTATTTTATATAAAAACGCCCTCTCTGCTCGGTTTTAATGCGAAATTCTCTTTTTTTATTATTATTTTATTTATTTTAAAACTTCTCTCTACTCGATTTTAATGGGAAATCCCCTCTTTTTTTTGTGCAGAAGGTTTTATTTAATTATAAAACCAATTAAGTTTTGTTACAAACACCGAATATGGATTTTGGAATTTAAATATTCAATATTAAATATCACGTAATAAACACCGTGTATGGATTATGGACACGATAATTTAAATATTCTCTATTAAACATTACATTATAAACACCGTGTATTAATTACGGACACGATTTGTTAAATATTGATTTTTTTTTCCCAATTATAATTTATTTTCCATGCAGGAACGAGCCCGCGGGTTCTGTTGATATTTACCTTTTTGTTTTTTTCCTGAAAAAATAAAAATTTTCTTTTTGAAATCCCCAAACCGATCTCAGCAGCGATTCCTGGAATAAAAAAAAAAAAAAAAAAAAAAAAAAAAAAAAAAAATCAGGAACAGCAGCAGGAGCGGGATTTGCAGATTTTTTGGGGAAAAATAAAATAAAATAAAATAAAATCCCAAATAATCCAAGCCAAGGGAATTTTTGGTGCGGAAAAGGAGAAGGGAACGAGGCAGGGAGCGAGGATCCCTGCCGGACTTTTCCAGGGATTTTCCAGGGATTTTCCAACTTTTTCCAACTTTTTTCCAGCCCTTTTCCCAGGGCTCTTTTCCAGCCCCTTCCCAGCTTTTTCCCAATCCTTTTCCAGGGATTTTTTCACCCTTTTCCAGCTTTTCCCAACTCTTTTCCAGTTCCTTTTCCAACTTTTCCCAGCCCTTTCCAGATCATTTTCTGCGCCTTTTTCTCAGCATTTCCAGCCCCTTTCCCAGATTTTTTTCTCAGACTTTTTTCCAGGACTTTTCCCAACTCTTTTCCATCCTTTTTCCGGGTTCTTTTCCCGGCCTTTTTCCAACCCTTTCCAGGGCTCTTTCCCGTCCTTTTTCTATCTCTTTCCCAACTTTTCCCAGCCCTTTCCCGACTTTCCCAGCCTTTCCCCATCTTTTTCCGGCCCTTTCCCCAACTTTTCCAACCTTTTCCCAATATTCCCAACTTTTTCCCAACTTTTCCCAATTTCCCCAACTTTTCCCAGCCCTTTCCCATCCCCGCCGCTCCCCCCCGGCCGAGCCAGACCCGATCCCTTTGGAATTTCGCCGTTTTTCCCCAATTTCCGCCCGGATTTATTCCCCGTCTCTTCTTCCAGCCGAGCGCCCGCTTTCCCTGATAAATCCTTTAATTGAATCCCTTAATTGAATCCCTTAATTAGATCCCTTAATTAATTAAGGCCCCCGCCCTTCCCCTCCAGGCTCTGCCCCCGCCCCCTCCGGGGATTTTCCCAAATTCGGCCCCGATTGAGCCGCGGATTCCGGGGCTGGAATGTCACAAATTGGGAATGAGAGGGAAAAACCGGGAATGGGGAGAAAAACCGGGAATAGTTTGGAAAACAGGGAGTGAGGGGAAAACCGGGAATGAGGAGAAAAGTCGGGAATGAGAGGAAAAACTGGGAGTCAAGGGGAAAACCGGGAATAAAGGGGAAAACTCGGGAGCAAAGGGATAAACCGGGAATAAAAGGGGAAAATCGGGAGTGAGGGAAAAGCCAGGAACGAGAAGGGAAACCGGGATGGAGAGGAAAACTGGGAATGAGGGGAAAAGTCGGGAGTGAGGGGAAAACCGGGATGGAGAGGGAAAAATGGGGATTAAGGCGAAAAGCCGGGAATGAGAGGGAAAAACTGGGAATGGGGGATAACCGGGAGTGAGGAGAAAAGTCGGGAATGAGAGGGAAAACTGGAAATAAAGGGAAAAACCGGGAATGAGGGAAAAGCCAGGAGTGAGGGGGAAACTCGGGAGCAAAGGGAAAAACCGGGAGTGAGGGGGGAAAAGCGGGAATAACGGAAAAGTCGGGAATGAAGAAAAACCGGGAATGAGGGGAAAACTCGGGAGCAAAGGGGAAAACCGGGAGTGAGGGAGAAAAACCGGGAATAAAGGGAAAATATCGGGAATGAGAGGAATAAAGGGGAAATACCGGGAATGAGGGGAAAACCGGGAAAAGCGGGAGTGAGGGGAAAAATGGGGATTAAGAGGAAAAACCGGGCCTGAGGGATAACCGGGAATGAGGAGAAAAGTCGGGAATGAAGGAAAAACCGGGAATGAGGGGAAAACTCGGGAGCAAAGGGGAAAACCGGGAATAAAGGGAAAATATCGGGAATGAGAGGGAAAACCGGGAATGAGAGGGAAACTCGGGAGCAAAGGGAAAAACGGGGAATAAAGGAAAAACCGGGAATGAGGAGAAAAGTCGGGAATGAAGTAAAAAGCGGGAATAGGGAACAAAACCGGGAGTGAGCGGGAAAAACCGGGAATAAAGGGGAAATATCGGGAATAAGGAAAAAAAAAAAGCCGGGAGTGAAGAGAAAACCGGGAATGAGAGGAATAAAGGGGAAATACCGGGAATGAGGGAAAAACCGGGAAAACCGGGATGGAGAGGAAAAACCGGGAGTGAGGGGGAAAATGGGGATTAAGGGGAAAAACCGGGAATGAGAGAGAAAAACCGGGACTGGGGGATAACCGGGAGTGAGGAGAAAAGTCGGGAATGAAGGAAAAACCGGGAATGAGGGGAAAACTCGGGAGCAAAGGGGAAAACCGGGAGTGAGGGGGAAAACCGGGAATGAGGGAGAAAAGTCGGGAATTAAGGGAAAAATGGGGAGCAAAGTGAAAAACCGGGAATGAGGGAAAAACCGGGATGGAGAGGAAATACCGGGAATGAGGGGAAAAATTCGGGAGCAAAGGGAAAAACCGGGAATAAAAGGAAAATATCGGGAATAAAGAGGGGAAAAAGCGGGAATAAAGGAAAAACTGGGAGTGAGGGGGGAAACCGGGAATAAAGGAAAAGCCGGGAAGGGAAAAGCGGGAATTGGGGGGAAAAAAAGCGGGAATTGGGGAAGGAGAACGGGAAGGAAACAAATGAAAATTCAAATTCAAGTTTTAGGGTTTCTCGTCTAAAAGTTTTTTTTTTCCTTTTCCTCAATTTTTAATTTTTTTTTTAATAATTTTAATTACCAAAAGTCTTCTTCTTGGAAAAGCGCAAATAAAAGAATTCCGAGTTCCTTGAAGGGGGGAAAAATAAAAAATAAAAACCAGGAATGACCCCTTGGAAAAGGAAAAAAAAACCCGGCCCGGTTCGTGGCAAAACTTCCCGTGTAAAATTAAAATTTAATTCCGCTTTTCCTCGGGTTTAAAAAAAATTAAAGCCCGAACTGAAATTAAAGCCCGAACTGAATCAAACTCGAATTAAATTAAAACCCCAATTGAAATTAAACCCCGAATTAAATTTAAGCCCCGAATTAAATCAAACCCGGATTGAATTAAAGCCCTGAATTGAAATTAAATCCCGAATTTAAAGCCCGAGTTAAATTAAAGCCCGAATTTGAACCTCGAATTGAAATTAAATCCCGAAATGAAATTAAAGCCCGAGTGAAATTAAACCTCGAATGAAATTAAATCCTGAATTTAAAGCCCGAGTAAAATTAATCCCCGAATTAAATCAAACCCGAATTAAATTAAAGCCCGAATTTGAAGCCCGAGTTAAATTTATCCCCGAATTAATTAATTAAATTAAAGCCCGAATTAAATTCCAGTCCTAAATGCGAATTGCGGGCTCGGATCTGAGATTTGGGATGGATTATTGGAAATTCTCGATTTTTCCAAATTTTTTTCCTTTTTTTTTTTTCCCCAAAGTTTTTATGGTTCTGCTCAGCTTTTCAGATCCAAAAAAAAATTAAAAAAAAATTTAAAAAAAATTCCAAAATTTCTTCATCCATCGATCCGGGCAGAAACAAAATCCACCCAAACTCCGCCAGATAAAAATAATTTTTAAAAAGGGTTTTTAAGGAATTCAAAAATAATTTTTTAGAAAAATTGATTTGAAAATAATTTTAGAGTCATTAAAGAGTAATTGAAAAATTATGGCGAAAGAATTGAAAAGCGATCATTTAAACGATTGAAAAATAATTGAGAAATGATACAAAAATAAGTGAAGTAAAAAATAAGTTAAAAATAATTTTAAATTAGGTTAAAAGGAAGCTAAAAATAAGTTGAAAATAATTCAAAAGTAAGATAAAAATAAGTCCAAAATTATTTTTAAATAAGTTAAAAATCAGTTTAAAATCAGTTAAAAATGATTGAAAAATAAGTTTAAAATTCTTTGAAAGAAAGAAAAAGTTTAAAATAAATTTTAAAAATTGAAAAGTAAGTTTAAAATAAATTTTAAAAATTGAAAAGTAAGTTTAAAATAAGTTGAAAATAATTGAAAAGTAAGTTTAAAATAAGTTGAAAATAATTGAAAATTAAGTTTAAAATAAGTGAATAAGTTAAAATAAGCTTAAAATAAATGAATAGGTTAAAAATAATTGAAAAATCAGTTTAAATAAGTAAAAAGTAAGTTAAATATAAGTTAAAAGTAAGTTTAAAATAACTGAAAAATAATTAAAAATAATGAAAAAATAATTTAAAAATAATTAAAAAATAATTAAAAAATAATTTAAAAAATCAGTTAAAAATCAGTTCAAAACCAACCTCAAAACGAAACTTAAAACCAACATCAAAATACCTTAAAAATACCTTAAAAACACCTTTAAAACCTCACAAAACCGCCTTTAAATCCCATTTAAATTAAAATTTCCTCGCCGCCCGCGCTCTCCTTTGGCCCCGGGGGCTCCTCTCGCCTTTTTAAGGCTCTGCCCTCCCCCCCCACCGGGAATTTTTATTCATGGCCTCGATTTGGGATTTTTTTTTCTTTTTTTTTCTTTTTTTTTCTTTTTTTTTTTTTTTTTTTTTTGGAGGAGGAGGAGGAGGGGGAGGGGCGGGGATTGAGGGGGGAAAAAAGGGAGAGAGGGAGCTGAGGAATTTGGGGGTTTTGGGGGGGTTTTGGGGGGTTTTTTTGGGGTTTTTGGGGGTTTTTTTGGGATTTTAGGGATCCAGGATTTCGGGGATTTTCGGGGAGTTTTTGGGGGTTTTTTTGGGATTTGAGGAACGCCGGTATTTGGGGTTTTTTTATAATTTTTATTTTTTATTTTTATTTTTGGGGGGGGATTTGAGGAATGCCGGTATTTGGGGGTTTTTTAAATTATTTTTTATTTTTTATTTTTATTTTTGGGGGGATTTGAGGAGTGCAGGGATTTGGAATTTTTGGGGTTTTGGGGGTTTTTTAGAGTTTTTTTTTTTGTTGGGGTTTATTTTGGGGATTTGGGGTTTTGGGGGGATTATTTTATTTTATTTTATTTTATTTTTTAAAGAATGCAGGTATTTTGGGGGGTTTTGAGATTTGAGGGCTTTTTTAGGGTTTTTCCGGGATTTTTGGGGGATTTCTTTGGGATTTGAGGGTTTTTTGGCTTTTTTTTTCTGGGATTTTTGGGCGGTTTTTTTTTATTTTTGGAATCCGGGATTTCTTGTTTTGGGGGATTATTTTGGGATTTAAGGAATCCAGGGATTTTTGAGTTTTGGGGATTTTTTTGGGATCAGGGAATGGGAAAAGTTGGGGAAGGGACGCTAGAGGGAGCCCCGGGCTCGGTTAATTAATGAGCCGTAATTAACAGAGAGAGGGAAAACCTCGGAGCCGGCAGGGAAAAATAATGGGAAATTAATGGGGGAAATAATGGGAAAAATAATGGGAAATTAATGGGGGAAATAATTGGAATTAATGGGGGAATTAATGGGAATAATGGGGGGCTTAATGGGAATAATGGGGGAATTAATGGGAAAAATAATGGGAATTAATGGGAAAAATAATGGGAATTAATGGGGGAAATAATGGGAATAATGGGGAAAAAATAATGGGAAAAATAATGGAGAAAATAATGGGGAAAATAATGGGGAATAATAGGGGAATAATGGGGAATTAATGGGAAATTAATGGGAGAAATAAAGGGAATAATGGGGGAAATAATGGGGAAAATAATGGGAATAATGGGAAAAATAATGGGGAATAATACGGGAATAATGGGAAAAATAATGGGAAATAATGGGGGAAATAATGGGAATAATGGGGAATTAATGGGGGAAATAATGGGAATTAATGGGGAAAATAATGGGAAATAATGGGGAAAATAAAGGGGAAATAATGAAGAAATAATGGGGGGAATAATGGGAAAAATAATGGGAATAATGGGGGAATTAATGGGGAATTAATGGGGGAATAATAATGGGAATAATGGGGAAAAATAATGGAGAAAATAACGGGGGAATAATGGGAAATAATGGAAAAAATAATGGGAATAATGAGGAAAATAATGGGGAAAATAAAGGGGAAATAATGGAGGAATAATGGGGAAAGTGGGAAAATAATGGAGAAAATAATGGGAAATAATGGGGGAAATAATGGGAAATAATGGGAAAATAATGGGGGAAATAATGGAAAAAATAATGGGAAAATAATAGGAAATAATGGGGAAAATAATGGGAAAACGGAAAAAATGGGGAATTGAGGAATTCTGGGGGTTTTTTTTAAATTTTTTGATATTTTGGAGTTTGGGGGAAATATTGGGATTTAATATTTTGGGGGGATTTTTTTGGATTTATTGGGGTTTTTTTATTTGGGGGATTTTTTTGAGGTTTGTGGGGTTTTTTCTAATTTTTTTTTAATTTGGGGGGGGATTTTTTTGTTTGTTGGGGATTTTTTTGGTTTTTGGGGGGGCATTTTTTGGGGGGATCTTTTTGTTTTGAGGGATTTTTTTTTTTTTTTTTTTTTTTCATTTTTAGGGAATTTTTAATTTTATTTTATTTTTAATTTTTGGGATGCGGATTTGTCGTTTCTCCAGGAGGGGGCAATCCCGGCTGGAGCTGAGGGATTTTTGTGGCTCTTTCCTGGCAAAAAAAAAAATCTCAAATTCCTGGGGAAAAATCCCGCGAGTTTGGGGTGGGTGAAACGCGGGGAATTTCATCGATCCTGAGAAAAAGGGGGGAAAAAAAACAGAATTAAAAATAAACCAGAATTAAAAATAAACCAGAATAATAATTTAAAAAAAAGAACGAAAAATAAACCAGAATTTTAAAAAAAGAAAAATTAAAAATAAAGCAGAATTGAAAATAAAACAGAATTCAAAACCAAGAATAAACTAAAAATAAACCAGAATTTTAAAAAGTAAGAATTAAAAATAAAGCAGAATTTAAAATAAACCAGAATTGAAAACAAAGAAGAATTTTAAAACACAGAATTAAACATAAACCAGAATTAAAAATAAACCAGGGTTAAAAAAACCAAACAAACGAACAAAAAAAAAACCAACTTAAAATTAAAATAAACCAGAATTTTAAAAAAGAAGAGTTAAACATCAAGCAGAATTGAAATTAAAGCAGAATTTCAAATAAACCAGGATTTTAAAAACCAGAATTTCAAATAAACCAGATTTTTTTTTTTTTTTTAAAAAGGAACTAAAAAGAAACCAGAATTTTAAAAAAGAAAAAAAAAATAAAAATAAAGCAGAATTTTAAAAATTAGAATTTTGGGGTGACCCCACAGAGATTTGGGGTGTCCCAGGGTGCTTGTCCGGGTGACCCCACAGAATTTTGGGGTGATCCCAAAGAGCTTTGGGGTGTCCCATAGGGATTTGGGGTGACCCCATAGAACTTCAGGGTGTTCCGGGCTGTTTTGGGGTGACCCCACAGAATTTTGGGGTGACCCCACAGAGCTTTTGGGGTGTTCCGGGGTGTTTTGGGGTGTCCCCACAGAGGTTTTGGGGTGTCCCCATAGAATTTTAGGGTGCTCCGGGCTGTTTTAGGGTGTCCCACAGAACTTTGGGAACACCCACAGAGCTTTTGGGGTGACCCCACAGAATTTTGGGGTGTCCCCACAGTTTTTTGGGGTGTCCCCACAGTTTTTTGGGGTGTCCCCACAGAATTTTGGGGTGTCCCCACAGTTTTTTGGGGTGTCCCCACAATTTCGGGGCTGCTCCGGGCAGGTTTTGAGTGAATTTTTTTTTTTTTTTTTATTTTCCCCATGAACGATCTCGGCTCGGGGCTTCCACAACAAATAATAATAATAATAAAATAATAATAAAAATAATAAATCAAAAATTTTGGGATTGAATTCCCCTCAAACCTCGCCAGCCCCGGGGGCTGAAATCCCAAAAATCCCTTTCAGGCGCCGCCATCCAAACCTCTGGAATTTTATTGGATTTCAAACTCCCCCAGAATTTTATTTTAAACCCTTCCAGCACAGCCCAGCCAATTTTATTTTATTTATTTTTTTTTATTTTTTTCTTCCGAGAAACCCAAGGCTTGAATGTTCCCGATTTTTTTTAATTTTTTTTTTTTTTTTCTCCCGAAATTTTGGGTGGGAAGGGGGGAAGGAGCTCCCGGATTCTGGGAATTCTGAGCGTTCCAAAAGCCCCGAATGTTTTATGGAGATTTTCTAATTTTCCAGCATTTCCCAGAATTTTCCAGAATTTTCCAGGCCTTTTTCCAGGGCCTTTTCCCAACTTTTCCCAGCCTTTTCCCAGCCCTTTTCCAGTGTTTTTCCAAGGCCCTTTCCCACCCATTTCCACCCCTTTTCCGGGGCCATTTCCCGACCCTTTCCCAAACTTTTTCCACCTTTTCCAGGCCCCTTTTCCATCTCTTTTTTTCTGCTTTTCCATTTCCCTGAATTCCCTTCAGCCCTGGAATTTTCAGTTTTATGGGATTGATCTTTGTCCCTTTTCCATTTCCCTTTAGACCCGGGATTTTTCACATTTCTAGAACTGAGTTTTGTCCCTTTTTCCATTCCCCTGATCCCCCTTTAGAACCGAGACTGAGCTCAGAACCAGAACTGAGCTTTGTCCCCTTTCCCATTTCCCTGAATTCCCTTTAAAACCGGGATTTTCCAGTTTTATGGGACTGAGTTTTATTCCCTTTTCCATTTCCCTGAATTCCCTTTAGTCCCGGGATTTTTCCAGTTTTATGGGATTGATCTTTGTCCTTTTTCCATTTCCCTTTAGTCCCGGGATTTCCAGTTTTATGGGATTGATCTTTGTCCCCTTTCCATTTCCCTTTAGTCCCAGGATTTTCGGGTTTATGGGATTGATCTTTGTCCCTTTTCCATTTCCTGATCCCATTTTAGTCCCGGGATTTTCAGGTTTACGGGATTGAGTTTTGTTCCCTTTTTCCATTTCCCTGATCCCCCTTTAGTCCCGGGATTTTCAGGTTTATAGAACTGAGCTTTGTCCCTTTTCCATTTCCTGATCCCATTTTAGTCCCGGGATTTTCGGGTTTATGGGATTGATCTTTGTCCCTTTTCCATTCCCCTGATCCCATTTTAGTCCCGGGATTTTCGGGTTTATGGGATTGATCTTTGTCCCTTTTCCATTTCCCTGATCCCATTTTAGTCCCAGGATTTTCGGGTTTATGGGACTGATCTTTGTCCCTTTTCCATTTCCCTGATCCCACTTTAGTCCCGGGATTTCCCGGTTTACGGGATTGATCTTTGTCCCTTTTCCATTTCCCTGATCCCATTTTAGTCCCGGGATTTCCAGTTTTATGGGATTGATCTTTGTCCCTTTTCGTTTCTCTCGGAGTCTCCGGGGCCGCTCCCGTTCGTTCCCGGGGCCAAAGCGACAGCGCGGGGACAGCTCGGCCCCAGTGCCCGGGGAGCCCCAGCCCGCAGGGGTCAAATATTTCAATTTCTTAATGTTTTAATTTTTAAATTTTTAAATTTTTAAATTTTTAATTTTTTATTTTTTTAATTTTTTAATTTTTTAATTTTTTAATTTTTTATTTTTTAATTTTTTATTTTTTAAATTTTTAATTTTTTTTTTTATTTTTTATTTTTTTAATTTTTTAATTTTTAATTTTTTTAATTTTTAATTTTTTTATTTTTTTATTTTTTTATTTTTTAATTTTTTATTAAATTTTTTAATTTCTAATTTTTTAAATTTTTAAATCGTTAAACTGTTAACTTTTTAACTTTTTAGCTTTTTAGCTTTTTAGCTTTTCTTTTTAGATTTTTAGCTTCTTAGCTTTTTTTATTCTTTGTTTTTTGATTTTAGATTTTTAGCTTTTTAGCTTTTTAGATTTTTTTGATTTTTTGATTTTTAGATTTTTTTAGATTTTTTATTTTTTGATTTTTAAATTTTTTCATTTTTAGATTTTTAGATTTTTAGATTTTTTGGATTTTTGGATTTTTAGATTTTTAGATTTTTAGATTTTTAGATTTTTTGGATTTTTGGATTTTTAAAGTTTTAGTTTTTTAAAATTTTTTATTTTTTGATTTTTAGATTTTTAGATTTTTAGATTTTTAAATTTTTTTTATTTTTTTTATTTTTTTGATGTTTCGATCTTTAGCTTTTTAGATTTTTTTATTAATTTTTGATTTTTTGATTTTAGATTTTTAGATTTTTAGATTTTTTGATTTTTAAAATCCCATCCTGCTCTGCTGCGCCCTTGGGGGATAAAATAAAAATAAAAAAATCGGAGGAACAAAAAAATAAAAATAAAAAAAACAGAGGATCAGGACCAACACCAGCGATCTGTAAAGGGGAAAAAAACCTCAAAATGCATTTTAAAAAAAAGCGATAAATGCGATTTTTGCGCCGCGTTTTCAGGAAATTCCCTGGAATTGCAGCCGGAATTTTAACGAGAAGCTCCGGCCCGGCCCGAGCGCATTCGCTTTAACCCAGTTTTAAATCAAATTTTGGTTTTTTTTTTAATATCGTGCTCCTTTAAAAAAAAAAAAAAAGGATTTAAAAAAAAATTTAAAAAAAGTTTGGATAAAGTCGAAAGCAGCGGTGAGGAATGGGTTAAAATTTAATAAATATTTATCAATCGGTCAAAAAATATTTTTTTTAATTTTGTTTTTTGTGGGGTTTTTGTTTTGTTTTGTTTTGTTCTTTTTTTTTTTCCTTTCTTTCTTTGGGTGTTTTGTGCGTGTGGTTTCGGTTTTGTTTTTTCTTTATTTTATTTTATTTTTGTTTTAATTTCTTTCTTTTTTATTTTTTTTTTTTTGTGATTTTTCTTGGTTTTTTTTTTTTTATTTTGTTTTCCTTATTTTTGGGGGGTTTTTTTTCTTCTTTTATTTTCTTCCTTTTTTCTTTTTTTGGATGTTTTGTTTTTTGGTTTTTTTTTTGCGAATTTTTTGCGGTTTTTGTGATTTTTTTGGTGGTTTTTGTGTTTCTGTTCCGGTTTGTTTTGGTTTTTGGCGTTTTTGGGTTTTGTGCTTTTTTTTCTTTATTTTTTTGTTTTGTTTGGGGATTTTTGGGTTTTTTTGGGGGGGTTGTTCGTATTTTCTTCATTTTTTGTTTTGTTTGGGGATTTTTTGTTTTTCTTTTTTTTTTATTTTTGCTTTTTTGTTGGGTTTTTTTTGTTTGGTTTTTTGGTATTTTTTTATTTTGTTTTGGGGTTGTTTTTTTGTATTTTGTTGTTTTTTATTTGTTTGTTTTGGGGTTTTTTGGAGTTTTTTTTTTTGCTTTTTTTAATTTTTTTTTGTTGTTGTTGTGGTTTTTTTAAATTTTTTTTCCTTCTCCCCACTCGGGAATTTTTGCCTTCCCAGCATCCAAAACTTCCGGGAATTCCCGAGGAAAATCAGGGGGGGACGGAAAATAAATTCGATTTAAGGGTGGGGAAATTCCCCCTGGGAGAGGAGGAGGAGGAATCGGGAATTTCAATTTTAATGGAATTTTGATTTTAATGGAATTTCAATTTTAACGGAATTTTAATTTTAATGGAATTTCGTGGGGGGTTTGGGAAATTCGGAGGTGGGGAAATATCCTGGATTAATTGGGATTGTTAAATTTAGGAAAAAAAAAAAAAAGAAAAAAGAAAAGACGGGGGGGAAAATCGGGAAAGGGAAAAGGAAAAGGAAAAAGGGAAGGAAAATAAAAAGGAAAAAGGAAAATAAAAAAGGAAAAAGGGAAAGAAAAAGGAAAAAGGGAAATAAAAATGAAAAAGGGAAAGAAAAAGGAAATAGGAAAATAAAAATGAAAAAGGGAAAGAAAAAGAGGAAAATAAAAAGGAAAAAGGGAAATATAAAGGAAAAGAAAAAGGGAAGAAAAAAGAATAAAAGGAAAAAAAATGGAAGGAAAAGGGAAAAGAAAAAAGGAAAAAAATAAAAAGGAAAAAGGGAAAATAAAAAAGAAAAAGAAAAAGGAAAAGGAAATTAAAAGGTCCCCGGTCGGGACTGGACCCACAAGAGATCCCAAAATCGGCCCCAAAAATCCCCAAAATCGGCTCCAAAAATCCCCAAAATCGGCTCCAAAAATTCCCAAAATCGGCCCCAAAAATCCCCAAAATCGGCTCCAAAAATCCTCAAAATCGGCCCCAAAAATTCCCAAAATTCGGCCCCGGGACAAAGCACGGGAACAGCAAAAAATAAAAAATTTAAAATAAGAAAAGTTATAAAAATAATCAAGTTTATAAAAGAAAAAAGCGCGTGAAATGAAAAAGTTGGTAAATAAAGGGAATAAAATAATAAAGATTGGGAGGAGGCAAAGAATGAAGGGAATAAAATATTAAAAAATAAAATAAAATAAAATATTAAAAAAATTAAAGTTGCGAAATTAAGAAAGGCTCTAAAATAAGGAAAGTTATAAAAATTAATAAAGTTTATAAAATCATTACGATTATAAAATTATAAAGTTTATAAAATTATCAAAATTTTTTCTGCCACCGGACGGTGAAATTAAAAAAAAAAATAAAGATTTTAAAAGAATAAAGTTCATAAGATTAATCAAGAGTTTATAAATTAATAAAGTTGATGAAATTAAAGAGTTTATAAATTAATAAAGTTGATGAAATTAAAGATTTTATGAAGGAATAAACTTTAGAAAATTAAAATTTTGGTTGGAGAATTCACTTTTTAAATCTTTTTTATTTTTTTTGAGGGGAAAAAAAAAAAACCAACCTGGAAATTTCTCCGCGTTTTTTATTTCATGGCAAGGAGATTTCCTTTTAAAAAAAAAATCAAAATAAATTTAAAATTAAAAGTTAAGGGGGTGAAGCCTAAAATAAAATTATTATTACCGATAATTAAAAATATATATTTAAAAAAAAATACAGAAAATTTTCCATCAAAACTCTCAAATTTGGGGGGAAAAAAAAAAAAGAATTTTGGTTTTTCACCAAAATAAAGCCCAAAAAGCGCTGGAGACGAATTTAAAATCTTCTTTATTTTATTTTATTTTATTTTATTTTATTTTATTTTATTTTATTTTATTTTATTTTTTCTCTCTGACAGAAAATCGCGGATTTTTGGGGCCGTAATTTGAATTTTTGGGGTCAGTAATTTGGATTTTTGGGGTCTATAATGTGGATTTTTTTAGGGCTATAATGTGAATTTTTTGGGGTTGTAATTTGGATTTTTGGGGTCTATAATGAGGATTTTTTTAGCGCTATAATGTGAATTTTTTGGGTTTGTAATTTGGATTTTTGGGGTCTATAATGTGGATTTTTTTAGGGCTATAATGTGAATTTTTTGGGTTTGTAATTTGGATTTTTTGGGTCTATAATGAGGATTTTTTTGAGGTTCCATAATGCGGATTTTTGGGTTCCATAATGTGATTTTTTGGGTTCCATAATGTGAATTTTTGGGGGTTTTTAATGCAGATTTTGGGCCCATAATGCGGATTTTAGGGTTTATAATGTGAATTTTTGGGTTTGTAATGCGGAATTTTTTGGGGTTCCATAATGTGAATTTTTGCGATCTGTAATTTGGATTTTTGGGTTTGCAATGCGGATTTTTTTGGGTTTGTAATGAGGATTTTTGGGGTCCATAATGTGAATTTTTGAGTTTATAATGCGAATTTTTGAGTTTATAATGCGAATTTTTGAGTATATAATGTGAATTTTCGGGTTTATAATGTGAATTTTGGGTTGATAATGTGAATTTTCGGGTTTATAATGTGAATTTTGGGGTTGATAATGTGAATTTTTGGGTTTATAATGTGAATTTTGGGGTTTGTAATGTGAATTTTTTGGTTTATAATGCGAATTTTTTGGGGTTTATAATGTGAATTTTCGGGTCCATAATGTGAATTTTTTGGTTTATAATGTGAATTCTTTGGTTTATAATGTGAATTTTGGGTTTATAATGTGAATTTTTGGGTTTGTAATGTGATTTTTGGGTTTATAATGTGAATTTTGGGGTTGATAATGTGAATTTTGGGTTTATAATGTGAATTTTGGGGTTTATAATGTGAATTTTTTGGTTTATAATGCGAATTTTTTAGGGTTTATAATGTGAATTTTCGGGTCCATAATGTGAATTTTCGGGTTTATAATGTGAATTCTTTGGTTGATAATGTGAATTTTTTGGTTTATAATGTGAATTTTCGGGTTTATAATGTGAATTTTGGGGTTGATAATGTGAATTTTGGGGTTGATAATGTGAATTTTGGGGTTTGTAATGTGAATTTTGGGGTTGATAATGTGAATTTTTAGGTTGATAATGTGAATTTTGGGGTTGATAATGTGAATATTTTTGGTTGATAATGTGAATTTTGGGTTTATAATGTGAATTTTGGGGTTTATAATGTGAATTTTGGGGTTTATAATGTGAATTTGGGGTTTTTACTGTGAATTTTGGGGTTGATATTTGCGTATTCCGGGTGTGTAATGCGGATTTTTCCCGAATTAATTTAACATTCAGCGCACGCAGCTCTGCAGCAGGAGCCGAGCGGGGAAATAAACGAAACCTCAGCGGAAAATCGGAATTTTCCTCACCCGGGTGAGGATTCCTGAGCATCGGGAGGGGAAAAAAAAAAAAGATTAAAAACAAAAAAAATAATTTAAAAAAATTAAAAAAAAAAAATGAAAAAAAAAACCGAGAAAAAGAGAAAAAAACGAGGAAAAAAAAAGGAAAAAAAAGCGATTTTTGTTATTTTGGGATTGTTTCATCCCTCTGCCATCAACGCAGCAAAAAAAAAAAAAAAATTAATTTATTCCGTGTTATTCGGGTTTAAAAAACAACTTGAATTTTATGAAAAGCGATTAAATATCGAGCAGGGAAAAGAAAAATAAATTTATTTCAGGGGGGAAATAATTCTGGTTTTCCTTTGAGGGTTGAGATATTAAAAAAAAAAAATAAATAAATAACCTGAGAGGGCTGGGGAGGAATAAATGAAATTTTTAATTAATTTATTCGGTGTTCGATATTATCATCATTTAAAATTTAACCGAATTAAAATTTTACCCCAGCGAGGATTTTTTTTTTTGTTTTGTTTTGTTTGCAGGTTAAAAAATCGGGAGAGGGGTGGAAAAAAAAAAATTTAAAAAAAATTAAATTTTTAAATAGATGGAGAGGATTTTTAATTTTTTTTTTTTTTTTTAAATTGGTAGAAAATTAAATATCGGGGTTTGTTTTAAGGATTGAGAGGGGATAAAAAAAGGGAGAATTGGGTAAAAAATGAAATTTTTTTTTTTAACATTTACACACCAAAAAAAAAAAAAAAAAAAAAAAAAAAAAGGGAAGAGAGGCCAGGAATGTTTACGGCTCAAGTTCAATGACAAAATCCTTTGAAAAGAGAGAAAAAAAAAACAAAAAAACCCCAATAAAATAAAATAAAACAAAATAAAAACAACAAAACCCAGAGCAGGCGGGGGCGGTGGGAATGAACTTGAACAAAAGGGAAAAAAAAAGGGGGGGAAGGGATCCAGGAGCTGAATTTGGGGGAAAATTTGGGAATTTTGGGGGAATTTTGGGGAAAAACTGAGAGAGGGGAGAGGTTTGGTGTTCCCAGAGGGGATTTTGGGGGAAAATTTGGGAATTTTGGGGGGAAATTGGGGGAATTTTGGGGAAAAACTGGGAGAAGTTTGATGTTTGGTGTTCCCAGAGGGGATTTTGGGGGAAATTTTGGGGAAAAACTGGGAGAGGGGAGAGGTTTGGTGTTCCCAGAGCTGATTTTGGGGGAAATTTGGGGGAAATTTTGGGATTTTTTGGGGAAATTTTAGGGAAAAACTGGGAGAGGGGAGAGGTTTGATGATCCCAGATCCTTTTTTAGGGGAGATTTCGGGGAAAATTTGGGGGATTTTGGGAATTTTGGGGGGAAATTGGAAGATGGGAGTGAGGACAGGAGAAATTTGATGTTCCCAGATCCTTTTTTTGGGGAGATCTCGGGGAAAATTTGGGGGATTCGGGATCGAGAAATTGGGAGAGGGGAGAGAGAGGAGAGAATTCTAGGCCGGGTTTGGGGCTTGGTTTAACCCGGGTTTGGGGCTGGTTTAACCCGGGTTTGGGGCTGGTTTAACCCGGGTTTGGGGCTTGGTTTAACCCGGGTTTGGGGCTGGTTTAACCCGGGTTTTTAGCGGGTTTAACCCGGGTTTGGGGCTTGGTTTAACCCGGGTTTGGGGCTTGGTTTAACCCGGGTTTGGGGCTGGTTTAACCCGGGTTTGGGGCTTGGTTTAACCCGGGTTTGGGGCTTGGTTTAACCCGGGTTTGGGGCTTGGTTTAACCCGGGTTTGGGGCTTGGTTTAACCCGGGTTTGGGGCTGGTTTAACCCGGGTTTGGGGCTTGGTTTAACCCGGGTTTGGGGCTGGTTTAACCCGGGTTTGGGGCTTGGTTTAACCCGGGTTTGGGGCTGGTTTAACCCGGGTTTGGGGCTTGGTTTAACCCGGGTTTTTAGCGGGTTTAACCCGGGTTTGGGGCTGGTTTAACCCGGGTTTGGGGCTGGTTTAACCCGGGTTTTTAGCGGGTTTTGGAGGCTGTTTTATTGCAGTTTTATTTCTCTTTTGCCCCTGTTTAGTCCCTATTTTACCCCAATTTTTAGCTCTGTTTCCCCCCGGTTTTTTCCTTATTTTATTTCAATTTTTATCTCCGTTTTCCCCGGTTTTTCCCCTATTTTACCCCAGTTTTTATCTCGGTTTTTCCCTGTTTTTTCCCTGTTTTAGCCCAGTTTTTATCCCCGTTTTTCCCTGTTTTTTCCCAGTTTTAGCCCAGTTTTTATCCCCGTTTTCCCCTGTTTTACCCCAGTTTTTATCCCCTTTTTCCCCTGTTTTACCCCAGTTTTTATCCCCGTTTTTCCCTGTTTTAGCCCAGGTTTTATCCCCGTTTTTTCCCTGTTTTTTCCCAGTTTTAGCCCAGGTTTTTTCCCCGTTTTTTCCCTGTTTTTTCCCAGTTTTAGCCCAGTTTTTTTCCCTGTTTTTTCCCAGTTTTAGCCCAGGTTTTATCTCGGTTTTTCCCAGTTTTAGCCCAGTTTTTATCTCGGTTTTTCCCAGTTTTTTCCCAGGTTTTATCCCCGTTTTTTCCCCGTTTTTCCCCAGTTTTATCCCCGTTTTTTCCCCGTTTTTCCCAGTTTTTTCCCAGGTTTTATCCCTGCTCTGGCCCGGGTTTTACGAGTCTCAAGTTCAACGCCAAGGGGGGGTTGGGGGTTGGGGGTTGGGAGCCTTTCCCTGCCCGCGGCTCCTCCCCGGCCTTTAACGGGAATGTGGGGGCTGTGCTGGGCCCTGGCGGCTCCCCCGAGCCTTCCTCCCCATCCTCCTCCTCCTCCTCCTCCTCCTCCTCCCCATCCTCCTCCTCCCCCCCGAGCCTTCCCCTCCTCCTCCTCCTCCTTCCCCTCCTTCCCCTGAGCCTTCCCCGCCTCCTCCTCCTCCTCCTCCTCCTCCCCCCTGAGCCTTCCTCGCCTCCTCCTCCTCCTCCTCCTTCCCCCCGAGCCTTCCCCTCCTCCTCCTCCTCCTCCTCCTCCTCCTCCTTCCCCCCGAGCCTTCCTCTCCTCCTCCTCCTTCCCCTCCTTCCCCTGAGCCTTCCCCGCCTTCCCCCCATCCTCCTCCTCCTCCTCCTCCTCCTCCTCCTGAATTTTCCGCTCGGGAACAGCGGGGGAAGGGCGAGAATTCCCAGTTTAGGTCGCGTCTTTTCCCAGTTTGAGCCGCTTCTTTTCCCAGTTTAGGTCGCGTCTTTTCCCAGTTTGGGCCTCGTCCCTTCCCAGTTTGAGCCGCTTCTGGTCCCAGTTTGAGCCTCCTCCCCCCAGTTTGGGCCGTGTCCCTTCCCAGTTTGGGCCGGGTCTTTTCCCAGTTTGGGCCGTGTCCCTTCCCAGTTTGGGCCGTGTCCCTTCCCAGTTTGGGCCGGGTCTTTTCCCAGTTTGGGCCGTGTCCCTTCCCAGTTTGGGCCGTGTCCCTTCCCAGTTTGGGCCGTGTCCCTTCCCAGTTTGGGCCGTGTCCCTTCCCAGTTTGGGCCGGGTCTTTTCCCAGTTTGGGCCGTGTCCCTTCCCAGTTTGGGCCGTGTCCCTTCCCAGTTTGGGCCGTGTCCCTTCCCAGTTTGGGCCATGTCCCTTCCCAGTTTGAGCCGGGTCTTTTCCCAGTTTGAGCCTCCTCTTCCCACTTTGGGCAGCGTCTGGTCCCAGTTTAGATCGCGTCTCTCCCCAGTTTGAGTTGCGTCCCTTCCCAGTTTGGGCCTGGTCTTTTCCCAGTTTAAATCGCGTCTTTTCCCAGTTCAGGTCCTGTCTTTTCCCAGTTTGGGGCGCGTCCCTCCCCAGTTTGGGCCGGGTCTTTTCCCAGTTTAGGTCCCGTCTTTTCCCAGTTTGAGCCGCGTCTGGTCCCAGTTTCAGCCACATCTTCCCAGTTTGAGCCTCCTCTCTGCCCAGTTTGAGCCGCGTCTCAAATATAATAATAATAATAATAATAATAATAATAATAATAATAATAATAATAATAATAATAATAATAATAATAATAATAATAAATATCTGAAAATTTCCGAGCAGGATTTGAGTGGGGAAGAGCTCCTGGATCCTCCCCTCCAAAAAAATCCATTTTCCTTCATTTTAAACCAAATTTTCCATTTTCCTGCTTTTTTTTTTTTTTTTTTTTTTTTTTTTTTTTTTTTTTTGATTTTTTTAGAGCCGGGGTCAAGGAGAGGCTCGGGGCGGGGTTTTGTGACGTCACGCCTTGACGTCACACACAGCCCGGAACGCGCGGTCATTGGCTGGTTCGCGTGACGTCACCGGGCAGCGCCGCAAAGCCCAGGGAGGAAAAAATTGGGGAAAAAATGGGAAAAAGTGGGAAAAAATTGGGAAAAAAAATGGGAAAAAATCCCAAGGGAAAGCGCGGCCGGCTCGGCCCCGCTCCTCAGGAAATTTCTGGAAACCAAAACCAATTAAAACATTAAATAAATCTTTTCTTAGGAATAAAAAAATTCCCGAAAATTATCATTATTTAGGGCAAAATGAGGCCTAAAACCTGGAATTTCTAAATGAGGAAAGGCAGAGGGAAAAAAGCGAATTTTGCGTGGTGCCCGTGGAGTTTATTCGCTTTTTGAGAGATTTTTTTTTAGGGAGTTTCAAGAAATTGTCAGGGTGGAGAAAAGAATCCCTGAAGGTGGAAAGAGCTGAGAAAATTAAAATAAAAATAATTATTTAAAAATAGAAATTTAAATTTAAATTTAAATAAAAATAAAAATAAAAATAAAAATAAAAATAAAAATAAAAATAAAAATAAAAATAAAAATAAAAGAAAAAGAAAAAGAAAATGAAAATAAAAATAAAAATTAAAGTAAAAAAATGAAAATAAAATTAAAATTAAAATTAAAGTAAAAAATTAAAATTGAAAGTAACAGGAAAATGAAAATGAAAATAAAAATTAAAATAAAAATAAGATAAAAATTAAAATGAAAATGAAAATAAAAAGAAAAAAGTTAAAATTAAAATTAAAATTAAAATTCAATGAAAATATAAAAAAATTAAAATAACCCGGAAAATAAACAAGAAAAAAAAAGAAAATGAAAAGAAAAAGAAAAAGAAAAACAAACAGGAAAAAAAGAAAAATAAAAAGAAAAATTTTAAATAAAAAATATATTTAATGTCTATTTTTAATTTCACCCCGTTTATTCCAACACCAACCCAAAATCATTCCGGGGATTTCTCTCAGCCAAAATTCTGTCCACAAAGACAAAAATTAAAAAAAAAAAAAATAAAAATTTTGGGGGTTGGCCTTTAATTGTCAAAATACAGGCGGGGTTTTAACGGCTTAGAAATGTTTCTATTTTTTTTAATAATTTTTTTTATATAGAATTATTTTTTTTTATTTTTTTTTTTTTATTTTTTTTTTTTTATTTTTTTATTTTTAATATATCCACACAGGGCTACAGCGCCTTTAATCGTGCATTTATACACCGGTAAATACAGAAAACACAAAAAATATTCGTGACACAGCTAAATACGGGATTTTGATCGTGAAAAACAAAATTATTAATAATAATAATAATATTAATAATATTAATAATAATAAAAAGCAGCGCGTGCCTTTATAAATGGGTGCCTACATCGCTCATAGCATGTCCTGTACATTCCATTTTTTATTTTTATTTTTAAAATTTTTTTTAAATTTTTTTTTTTTTGTGATTAATGAATCGCGTTTCGCTGGGGGTTTCTTCATCCTTTCTTTGTTTTTCATTTATTTTTTTTCATTTATGAATTCTCTAATTTTTCTCCCTTAAATGCGAGTTTTGATCTTTTTTTTTTTTAATTTTTATTTTTATCTTTTTTTTTTTTTTTTTTTTTTTTTGGTAATTTCAAATCCTCCAAATTCCCCCTGGGAGCCGGGAGCGGTTTTTTGGGTTTTTTGGGGTTTTTGGGGTTTTTTGGGTTTTTTTTGGTTTTTTGGTTTTTTTTTTTTTTTGTTTTTTTGTTTTGGGTTTTTTTTTGGGGGGGGGGGGGTGGGAGGTTTCATTTAATGAATTTTGGGGCGGGTTTTTAATTGGAATTTAATTGGAATTTTAATTGGAATTTTGGGGGAATTTTTGGAGCTTTGGAAAGGGGGGGGGAGGGGAGGGAGGGGGGGGGCAGGGCTGGGGGGGGGACCGGGGACAAACTGGGGGGGACTGGGACAAACTGGGGACAAACTGGGAACAAACTGGGAACAAACTGGGGACAAACTGGGGGGACTGGGAACAAACTGGGGACAAACTGGGAACAAACTGGGGACAAACTGGGGACAAACTGGGGGGACTGGGAACAAACTGGGGACAAACTGGGGACAAACTGGGGACAAACTGGGGACAAACTGGGAACAAACTGGGGACAAACTGGGGACAAACTGGGAGTGCTGGGGATAAACTGGGAGGTCCCAGTGACAAACTGGGGTGACCTGGGGATAAACTGGGGGGGGTCCCTGGGACAAACTGGGAGTGCTGGGGACAAACTGGGGGGTCCCAGTGACAAACCTGGGGACAAACTGGGGGTCCCTGGGACAAACTGGGGGTCCTGGGGACAAAGGGGGGGGGTCCCGGCGTCCCCTCAGTGCCCAGGTGACAAAGGGGGGGTCCAGTGACAAAGTTGGATCGTGGTGACAAACTGGGGGGGGTCCGGTGTCCCCCCAGCACCAATCGGGGGGTCCCGGTGCCAATCGGGGGGTCCCGGTGTCCCCTCAGCGCCAATCGGGGGGTCCCGGTGTCCCCTCAATGCCCAGGTGACAAAAGGGGGGTCCCGGTGTCCCCCCGGTGCCAATCGGGGGGGTCCCAGTGACAAAATTGGGATCGTGGTGACAAACTGGGGGGGGGTCCCGGTGTCCCTTAGCGCCAATCGGGGGGCTCCCGGTGCCAAAGGGGGGTCCCGGTGTCCCCCGGTGCCAATGGGGGGGTCCCGGTGCCAAAGGGGGGTCCCGGTGTCCCCCCAGCTCCGCTCAGGGGGTGCCGCTGGTGCCGGTTTTGATTTTGGCCGCCACTTTTTTGTCCTTGACGCGGCGGTTCTGGAACCAGATGGTGACCTGCCGCTCGCTCAGGTTGGTGGCGGCCGAGATTTTCCTCCTCCTGTCGCGGGTGATGAATTTGCTGCTGGCGAATTCCTTCTCCAGCTCCTTCAGCTGCCCCTTGCTGTACGGAACGCGCTTCTTGCGGCCCCTGCGCAGCGCGCAGCCCTCCTGGGGACACGGCACCGAGGGGTCTGGGGGGACACAAAGGTCAGGGGTGTCCCCCAAAATAATCCTAAATATCCCCAGAGCCAGCCCAGCCCTCCTGGGGACACGGCACCGAGGGGTCTGGGGGGACAGACGGGTCAGGGGTGTCCCCAAAATAATCCTAAATATCCCCAGAGCCAGCCCAGCCCTCCTGGGGACACGGCACGGAGGGGTCTGGGGGGTACAAAGGTCAGGGGTGTCCCCAAAAAAATCCTGAAAATTCCCAAATCCATCCCAAATCCATCCCAGCCCTCCTGGGGACACGGCACGGAGGGGGTCTGGGGGACACAAAGGTCAGGGGTGTCCCCAAAAAATTCCCAAATCCATCCCAGCCCTCCTGGGGACACGGCACGGAGGGGTCTGGGGGGCACAAAGGTCAGGGGTGTCCCCAAAATAATCCTAAACCCATCCCAGCCCTCCTGGGGACACGGCACCGAGGGGTCTGGGGGGAGAGAAAGGTCAGGGGTGTCCCCAAAAAAAATCCTGAAAATTCCCAAATCCATCCCAAATCCATCCCAGCCCTCCTGGGGACACGGCACGGAGGGGTCTGGGGGGACAGAGGGGTCAGGGGTGTCCCAAAAAATTCCCAAATCCATCCCAGCCCTCGTGGGGACACGGCACCGAGGGGTCTGGGGGACACAAAGGTCAGGGGTGTCCCCAAAATAATCCTGAAAATTCCCAAATCCATCCCAGCCCTCCTGGGGACACGGCACCGAGGGGTCTGGGGGGAGAGAAAGGTCAGGGGTGTCCCCAAAAAAATCCTAAAAATTCCCAAACCCATCCCAAATCCATCCCAGCCCTCCTGGGGACACGGCACCGAGGGGTCTGGGGGGGACAGAGGGGTCAGGGGTGTCCCCCAAAAAAATCCTAAAAATTCCCAAATCCATCCCAAATCCATCCCAGCCCTCCTGGGGACACGGCACCGAGGGGTCTGGGGGGACACAAAGGTCAGGGGTGTCCCCAAAATAATCCTGAAAATTCCCAAATCCATCCCAAATCCATCCCAGCCCTCCTGGGGACACGGCACCGAGGGGTCTGGGGGCACAAAGGTCAGGGGTGTCCCCAGAAAAATCCTAAAATTCCCAAATCCATCCCAGCCCTCCTGGGGACACGGCACCGAGGGGTCTGGGGGGGAGAGAAAGGTCAGGGGTGTCCCCAAAAAAATCCTAAAAATTCCCAAATCCATCCCAAATCCATCCCAGCCCTCCTGGGGACACGGCACGGAGGGGTCTGGGGGGCACAAAGGTCAGGGGTGTCCCCAAAAAATTCCCAAATCCATCCCAAATCCATCCCAGCCCTCCTGGGGACACGGCACCGAGGGGTCTGGGGGACACAAAGGTCAGGGGTGTCCCCCAAAAAATTCCCAAAATCCATCCCAGCCCTCCTGGGGACACGGCACGGAGGGGGTCTGGGGGGCACAAAGGTCAGGGGTGTCCCCAAAATAATCCTGAAAATTCCCAAACCCATCCCAGCCCTCCTGGGGACACGGCACCGAGGGGTCTGGGGGGCACAAAGGTCAGGGGTGTCCCCCAAAATAATCCTGAAAATTCCCAAATCCATCCCAGCCCTCCTGGGGACACGGCACCGAGGGGTCTGGGGGGCACAAAGGTCAGGGGTGTCCCCAAAAATTCCCAAAAATTCCCAAAACCCATCCCAGCCCTCCTGGGGACACGGCCCGGCCCGGTCTGGGGGTCAGGGGTGTCCCCAAAAAAATCCTAAATATCCCCAAACCCAAAATATCATCGTGTGAACCCCGATAACGTCACCATCTATATCCCGATAAATGATCATCCGAATTCTGATCAATGATCATTTGAACCCTGATAATTGATCAGCTGGAGACCAATAAATGATCCTTTGGATCCTGATCGATGATCATTTGAACCCCTATAAACGATCATTTTAATCCTAATAAATGATCATCTGAACCCCCATAATTGATCATCTGAACCCCCATAATTGATCAACTGAACCCTGATAATTGATCATTTTAATCCCGATAATTGATCACTTGGATCCCCGCCAATCGCCTTCCTGCTCGGAGTTACAAATGGCCGTGATAAGTTAAATAAAATGAAATAAAATAAAATAAAATAAAATAAAATGAAATAAAATAAAATAAAATAAAATAAAATAAAATTAGTATTATTTCACGAACCCAAACCCTCTCCACCTCACAACACTCCCACGACAAAACCAACCCAAAAAACCCCAAAATTCCCCCAAAACCCCGATAATTTTAACCCTTTAACCCCCATCTCGGGGCTGTTTTTACCTGCGAACGCGGATTTCAGCAGCAGCCCGGCCTGGCCCCACCAAAAATCCACAAAAACTCCCCAGACCCGATAATTTTAATGATCCTATTGAACCCCGATAATTGATCATCTGAACCCCGATAATTGATCATTTTAATCCCGATAAATGATCGTTTTAATCCCGGTAATTGATCACTTGAATCCCCGCACCAATCGCCTTCCTGCTCGGAGTTACAAATGGCCGTGATAAATTAAATTAAATTAAATTAAATTATTATTATATCACGAACCCAAACCCTCTCCACCACACCACAACAAGGAAAAAACCCCAAATTCCCCCAAACCCCCGATAATTTAATGATCATCTTGAATCCCGATAATTGATCACTTGGATCCCCGCACCGATCACCTTCCTGCTCCGAGTTACAAATGGCCGTGATAAATAAAATAAAATGAAATAAAATGAAATAAAATGAAATAAAATTATTAAA
>NC_142269.1:3368083-3419053 GCF_052056855.1 Sturnus vulgaris | reverse complement strand
TGGGATTTCTTTTATCCGATTTTAGGGTGATTCCAATCTTGGGAGATTTTTTTAGATCCGATTTTGGGGAAATTCCAGACCCGGGGCTTTCCTTTCATCCGATTTTGGGGTGATTTCAGCGTTTGGGGTTCCCTTTGATCCAGTTTTGGGGTGATTCCAGACCTGGGAGGTTTCCTTTGATCCGATTTTGGGGTAATTCCAGACCCGGGGCTTTCTTCTGATCGGTTTTGGGGTGATTCGAGTCTCGGGGTTATTTTTGGATCCGATTTTGGGGTGATTCCAGTCTTTGGGGTTTCCTTTGATTCGTTTTTGGGGTGAGATTTTGGGGTGGGGATTCCAGACCCGGGGCTTTCCTTTGATCCGATTTTGAGGTGATTTCAGTCTTGGGGTTATTTTTGGATTCGTTTTTGGGGTGATTCCACCTTGGGGGTTATTTTTGGATCCGTTTTTGGGGTGATTCCAGTCTTGGAAGGTTTTTTTTGGATCCGTTTTTGGGGTGATCCCAGACCCGGGGGTTTTGTTTGAGCAGTTTTTGGGGTGGGGATTTCAGATCCTGGGGTTTGCTTGGAGCCGATTCTGGGGAGAGATTTGGGGATTTTGTTGGATCCCTTTTTGGAGAGAGATTTTGGGGCGATCCCAGACCCGGGGGTTTTGCCTGGATCAGTTTCGGGGGTGATCCCAGTCCTGGGGTTATTTTTGGATCCGTTTTTGGGGTGATCCCAGTCTTGGAAGGTTTTTTTAGATCCATTTTTGGGGTGATCCCAGACCCGGGGGTTTTGTTCAATCAGATCACGGATCCACATCCATCCAACATTCACCATCCATGGATCCAATACCCAATATCCAATATCCAATATTCAATATCCATGGATCAAATATCCAATATCCAATATCCAATACCTATGGATCCAATATTCAATATCCATGGATCAAATATCCAATATCCAATACCTATGGATCCAATATCCAATATCCATGGATCCATCATCCATCCATGGCTCCATCCCATCCTGGATTTCCCTTCCCTGCCGTTAAAAACTCCGAGGGAAGAGGAGCTGGAGGCGCCTCTGTTCCAGCCCGGCTGCTCTGGCTGGGATTTTCCTTTTTTTTCTGCTCCAGCCCGGCTGCTCTGGCTGGGATTTTCCTTTTTTTTCTGTTCCAGCCCGGCTGCTCTGGCTGGGATTTTCCTTTTTTTTCTGTTCCAGCCCGGCTGCTCTGGCTGGGATTTTCCTTTTTTTTCTGCTCCAGCCCGGCTGCTCTGGCTGGGATTTTCCTTTTTTTTTCTGTTCCAGCCCGGCTGCTCTGGCTGGGATTTTCCTTTTTTTTTTTCTGCTCTTATTTCGCTCTTTTCTGTTCTTTTCTGCTCAGGGATTTCACCTGAGGGCTGCAGAATTCCCAAAATCCCAGCGAGGGCCAGGCCCTGAGTCCCTGCCTGGAGAGTTCCCACATTCCCAGTTCCTCCCCAAATCTTCCCCAGTTCCTCCCCAAATCTTCCCCAGTTCCTCCCCAAATCTTCCCCAGTTCCTCCCCAAATCTTCCCCAGTTCCTCCCAATTCCTTCCCAGTTCCTCCCCAAATCTTCCCCAGTTCCTCCCCAGTTTCCCCCCAATTCCTCCCCAATTCTTCCCCAGTTTGTCCCCAATTCCTCCCGTTTCCCCCCAATTCCTCCCCAAATCCTCTCCAGTTTGTCCCCAATTCCTTCCCAGTTTCTCCCCAAATCTTCCCCAGTTTGTCCCCAACTCCTCCCCAGTTTTTCCCCAATTCCTCCCAAATTTCTCCCCAGTTCCTTCCGAATTCCTCCCCAGTTTTCCCCCAATTCCTCCCCAGTTTCTCCTCAACTCCTCCCCAGTTTCCCCGCAGTTTCTCCCCGCCGTTGTCCCCTCCCTGGCCGTGTCCCCTCCCTGGCCGTGTCCCCTCCCGGTGTCCCCTCGTGCCGCTCCCGCCCTGCCCCGCCGTGTCCCGGGGGTGTCAAAGTCCGCCCGTCCCCACCCAGCGCTGCGAACCTTCCCTCACTGCGGGGGGAGGAGGAGGAGGAGGAGGAGGAGGAGGAGGAGGAAGGGAGGGAGGGAGGGAGCGGGGGACGCTCGGGAGTGTCCCCATTCCCCTCGGGCTGGGGGGCTCCGAGAATTCCCGGGGCTCCAAAAATTCCAGGGGTTCCCGAGGTTCCAGGGGCTTTGGGGTCTCTGGGGGTTCCAGGAATTCCAGGGGTTCCAGAGGCTCTGGAAAGCTTCAAGAATTCCAGGGACTCCAAGAATTCCGGGGGCTCCGAGAATTCCAGGGGTCCCCGAGATTCCAGCGGCTCCAAGGGCTCAAGAAGCTCTGGGGGCTCCAAGAATTCCAGGGACTCCAAGAATTCCGGGGGCTCTGGGAGCTCCAAGGAATCCAGGGGTTCTGGGAGCTCCAAGAATTCCAGAGGCTCTGGGGAGGGACTCCAAGAATTCCAGGGGTTCCCGAGGTTCCAGCGGCTTTGGGGTCTCTGGGGGTTCCAGGAATTCCAGAGGCTCTGGGGGCTCCAAGAATTCCAGGGGTTCCAGAGAATCTGGGGGCTCCAAGGAATCCAGGGGTTCTGGGAGCTCCAAGAATTCCAGAGGCTCTGGGGACTCCAAGAATTCCAGGGGTTCCCGAGGCTCCAGGGGCTTTGGGGTCTCTGGGGGTTCCAGGAATTCCAGGGGTTCCAGAGGCTCTGGAAGGCTCCAAGAATTCCAGGGACTCCAAGAATTCCAGAGGCTCCGGGGGCTCCAAGAATTCCGGGGGCTCCAAGAATTCCAGGGGTCCCCGAGATTCCAGCGGCTTTGGGGTCTCGGGGGGCTCCAGGAGTTCCAGCAGCTCCAAGGGCTCAAGAAGCTCTGGGGGCTCCAAGAATTCCAGGGGCTCCAAGAATTCCAGGGGTCCCCGAGGTTCCAGGGGCTCCAGGGGCTTTGGGGTCTCTGGGAGTTCCAGGAATTCCAAGAATTCCAGAGGCTCCGGGGAATTCAGGAATTCCAGCGGTTCCAGAGGTTCTGGGGGTTCCAGGAATTCCAGAGGTTCCGGGGGCTTTGGGGTCTCTGGGGGTTCCAATATTGAATATTCCCAGTTTTTAATTTTAATTTAATTCACTCGTTTTCCCCCCAAAAAAATCCCTGGATTTTTAAAATTCTTTTTAAAAATAGATTTCAAATAGATTTTTAATTGATTTTTAATCGATTTTAAATTTATTTTAAATCGATTTTTATAGATTTTTTAAATCAATCCTGGGAGATCGAGTGCAGTTTTTTCCCTTCTCTCTCTTTTTTTTCGCTGCCATTTGTTAATTACCCCGTTAATTAAAATCCAATCAACCCAAATTCCCCCAAAAACGCCCCCAAAGCTCCCAATGGATTTTGAATTTCAGGATTTTCGGGACCGAAACGCCTGAATTTTGAATTATTTCACTTTAATATTATTTTAATTATTTTAATTTTTAATTTTTTTCTTCTTCCAGACGGGATCCGCTGGGAAAAAAAAAAAAAAAAATCCAAATTTTCCTCCTGGAATCGTTCCTGGAAGTTTCCAGACACATTTCCCATCCCAATTTTCATTTTTTAAAATTTTTAATTAAAAAAAAAAAAAATTAAAATTTTTCCCATCTCAATTTCCAGGCGATCTCCACAGTTTTGAGTTTTCCAGGGAGGAAAATCCAAATTTTTTTTAAATTATAATTTTAATTGAAATTTTTGAATGTAAATTTTTTTTAAAAAAATTATAATTTAAAGAAATATTAGTTAATTTTAAATTTTCAACTTTATTTTTTTGATTATATTAAAAAAAATCGGGATGTGAAAACCCACCAAAATTAATTAAATTACATTAAATTTAAAAGTAAAATGATTTAATTAAATTTAATTTAAAATTAAATTTAAAATTAAATCGAGTTAGGAAAGCTGGGAATAAATTAAATAAATTGTTGCTTTTTAAAAATTATTATTTTTTTTTAATTTATTTTTTAAATTTCTCCTAGGATTTCTCTCTGGGATTTTTTGGGGGATTTTTTTGATTTTTCTGGGATTTACTGGAATCACTATTTTCCCATGAATTTCTTCATTTTCCCTCCATTTTTAAATTAATTTTCCTTCATTTTTTCCTCCATTTCCCTCAAGTTTTTCTTAATTTTCCTTCTTTTTTTTTTTTTTTTAATGGAACGAATAATTGACCAAATTTTTTTTCCTTCATTTTTCCCTTTCTTTTCCTTCATTTTCTGTCACTTTTCCTTATTTTTTCCTTTATTTTTCCTTACCTTTTCCTCAATTTTTTCTTGTTTTTTTTCCTTCATGTTTCCTTACCTTTTCCTTAATTTCTTATTTTTTCCTTTATTTTTCCTTACCTTTTCCTTAATTTCTTCTTATTTTTTCTTTTATTTTTCCTTACCTTTTCCTTAATTTTTTCTTATTTTTCCTTTATTTTTCCTTACCTTTTCCTCAATTTTTTCTTATTTTTTCCTTTATTTTTCCTTACCTTTTCCTTAATTTTTTCTTATTTTTTCCTTCATTTTTCCTTACCTTTTCCTTAATTTCTTCTTATTTTTTCCCTTCATGTTTCCTCATTTTTTTCCTTTTTTTCCTTACCTTTCCCTTCATTTTCTTCCACTTCTCCCTCTTCTTTTCCTTCATTTTTCTTCCATTTTTCCTTCATCATTCCTTAATTTTCCATCACTTTTCCCGAATTTTTTCCCCTCCCCGAGCCAACCCCCCCCCCGTTAATTCTCCATCCCCCCAAAATCCCGAATTTCCAGGAAAAAAATTCCCGATTTTCCCTCCTTGCAGGGGCAGATTCCTTTGGGAAACATTCCCCAAAAAAATCGCTCATTTTAAATCGATTTTAAATCGATTTTTAAATTGATTTTCCATCGATTTTTAATCGATTTTGTCAAGAAATGGGATTTTCCCGATTTTAAATCCCAAAAAACATCTCCAGAGGGCTCCCGAGTGAAAAATCTGAATTTTGGTGGTTTTTTTTTTTTTTGGTTATTTTTAATTTTTTTAATCTTTTTTTCTGGTGGGTGATAAATGCAGGATGAGGAGGGAAAAATCGGAATTATTCACATTATT
Source organism: Sturnus vulgaris (assembly GCF_052056855.1). Taxonomy (NCBI): domain Eukaryota; kingdom Metazoa; phylum Chordata; class Aves; order Passeriformes; family Sturnidae; genus Sturnus; species Sturnus vulgaris. Next base: position 3,413,991 of record NC_142269.1, on the reverse strand, counting down.
GTTCTGAGTAAAGAGGAATGGGAATGCAGATTGGAAGGGCTGGGATTAAAAAAGAAATTCAGGTTTTAAAGGGCTGGAATTAGAAAGAAATGAAGATTTTAAAGGGGTAAAATTAGAAAGAAATTAAGATTTTAAAGGGGTAAAATTAGAAAGAATTAAGATTTTAAAGGGGTAAAATTAGAAATAAATGAAGGTTTTAAAGGGATAAAATAAGAAAGAAATGAAGATTTTAAAGGGATAAAATTAGAAAGAAATGCAGATTTTAAAGGGCTAAAATTGGGTAAGAAATCGAGGTTTTGGAGGTTTGGAATTAGAAATAAATGAAGGGTTTAAAAGTGATAAAATTGGGTAAAAAATTGAAGTTTTAGAGTCTGGAATTACAAAAGAAATCGAGGTTTTAAAGGCCTGGAATTAGGAAGAAATGAAGGTTTAAAATTAAGTAAGAAATTGAGATTTTAAAGGTCTGGAATTACAAAAGAAATCCAGGTTTTTGGAGGGCTAAAATTAGAAATAAATGAAGATTTTAAAGGGCTAAAATTGGGTAAAAAATTGAAATTTTAGGGTCTGGAATTACAAAAGAAATCGAGGTTTTAAAGGCCTGGAATTAAAGAAGAAATCAAAGTTTTAAAGGCCTGGAATTACAAATGGAATCCAAGTTTAAATTGAAAAAAAAAATCTCTTTTGATCCCTGAGGTGACAGAAATTCAGGGAATTTTTGGTTAAAAATCCCCATAAATCCTTTTTTGAACCGCTTTTATTCCATTTAAAATGGGAAAAAAAAATAAAAAATCCCTTTTTTTATTTATCCTATTGTGGGTAAAGTGATTTTTAAAGGTTATTGTAGTATAATAACATGATATTATAATTTAATAATATAAATAATGTGATGAAATGGAATGTGTTATAATGTAGGGAATAAAGAAATCAATATTTTGGAATTCCAGAGGAATTCCCGAAGATTCCCTGGAGTCTGTCACCCCCTGCTGGCCGGGAACGCCACAACATTCCCGGGAAAAATGGGGAAAATAAAATAAAATAAAATAAAATAAAATACAAAATACAAAAATTTACAATAAAATATGAAAAAACCAAAACATGAACATGAAATAAATTAAATAAAATACAACAAACTACAATAGAACAAAATACGATATGAAAAAAACAAAATAATAAAATTAAAGAAGAATATAAAAATACAATGAAAAGAAAAATGAAATAAAAATGAAAAGATAAAAATAAAAGTTAAGATAAAAATACAAGTACAAAAATAAAGATTTTTTAAAACCCCACAGAGCCCATTTATCCCCTCAGATCCCCTTTTATCCCCTCAGAATTCACTTTTTATTCTCTCAAATCCCTTTATCCCCCCAGAATTCCCTTTATACCCTCAGAATTCCCTTTATCCCCCCAGAATTCCCCTTTCCCCTCAGAATTCCCCTTTATGCCCTAAGAATTCCCCTTTATGCCCTCAGAATTCCCTTTATCCCCTCAGAATTCCCTTTATCCCCTCAGAATTCCCTTTTCCCCCTCACAATTCCCTTTATCCCCTCAGAATTCCCCTTTTCCCCCCGCAGAATTCCCCTTTATCCCCTCAGAATTCCCGTCTTCCCCCTCAGAATTCCCCTTTTCCCCCTCAGAATTCCCTTTTCCCCCTCAGAATTCCCCTTTATCCCCTCACAATTCCCCTTTTCCCCCTCACAATTCCCTTTATCCCCTCAGAATTCCCCTTTATCCCCTCACAATTCCCTTTATCCCCTCACAATTCCCTTTATCCCCTCAGAATTCCCCTTTATCCCCTCACAATTCCCTTTATCCCCTCACAATTCCCCTTTTCCCCCTCAGAATTCCCTTTATCCCCTCAGAATTCCCCTTTATCCCCTCACAATTCCCTTTATCCCCTCACAATTCCCCTTTTCCCCCTCAGAATTCCCTTTATCCCCTCAGAATTCCCCTTTTCCCCCTCAGAATTCCCTTTATCCCCTCAGAATTCCCCTTTTCCCCCTCAGAATTCCCTTTATCCCCTCAGAATTCCCCTTTTCCCCCTCACAATTCCCCTTTATCCCCTCACAATTCCCCTCTTCCCCCTCAAAATTCCCGTTAACACCTCAGAATTCCCTTTATCCCCTCAGAATTCCCCTTTTCCCCCTCAGAATTCCCCTTTTCCCCCGCAGAATTCCCTTTATCCCCTCAGAATTCCCCTTTTCACCCTCAGAATTCCCCTCTTCCCCCTCAGAATTCCCCTTTTCCCCCTCAGAATTCCCCTCTTCCCCCTCAGAATTCCCCTTTTCCCCTCACAATTCCCATTTATGCCCTCAAAATTCCCGTTAACCCCTCAGAATTACCTTTATCCCCTCAGAATTCCCTTTATCCCCTCACAATACCCCTTTTCACTCTCACAATTCCCCTTTATCCCCTCAGAATTCCCCTTTTCCCCCTCAGAATTCCCGTCTTCCCCCTCAGAATTCCCTTTATCCCCTCAGAATTCCCGTTAACCCCTCAAAATTCCCCTTTTTACTCCCTCATACCCCTTCCCCCTCAGAATTCCCCTTTACCCCCTCAGAATTCCCCTTTTCCCCCTCAGAATTCCCTTTTCCCCCTCACAATTCCCCTTTTCCCCCTCACAATTCCCCTTTTCCCCCTCACAATTCCCCTTTATCCCCTCACAATTCCCCTTTTCCCGCTCAGAATTCCCTTTATCCCCTCAGAATTCCCCTTTATCCCCTCAGAATTCCCCTTTTCCCCCTCAGAATTCCCTTTATCCCCTCAGAATTCCCTTTACCCCCTCAGAATTCCCCTTTTCCCGCTCAGAATTCCCTTTATCCCCTCAGAATTCCCCTTTATCCCCTCAGAATTCCCCTTTTCCCCCTCAGAATTCCCTTTATCCCCTCACAATTCCCCTTTATCCCCTCACAATTCCCTTTATCCCCTCAGAATTCCCCTTTTCCCCCTCACAATTCCCCTCTTCCCCCTCAGAATTCCCCTTTTTCCCCTCAGAATTCCCTTTATCCCCTCAGAATTCCCCTTTTCCCCCTCAGAATTCCCTTTATCCCCTCAGAATTCCCCTTTTCCCCCTCACAATTCCCCTCTTCCCCCTCAGAATTCCCCTTTTTCCCCTCAGAATTCCCTTTATCCCCTCAGAATTCCCCTTTTCCCCCTCAGAATTCCCTTTATCCCCTCAGAATTCCCCTTTTCTCCCTCACAATTCCCTTTATCCCCTCAGAATTCCCCTTTTCCCCCTCAGAATTCCCCTTTATCCCCTCAGAATTCCCCTTTTCCCCCTCAGAATTCCCCTTTATCCCCTCCGAATTCCCCTTTTCCCCCTCAGAATTCCCCTTTTCCCCCTCAGAATTCCCTTTATCCCCTCAGAATTCCCCTTTTCCCCCTTTAGAATTCCCCTTTACCCCCTCAGAATTCCCCTCTTCCCCCTCAGAATTCCCGTTAACCCCTCAGAATTCCCTTTATCCCCTCAAAATTCCCCTCTTCCCCCTCAGAATTCCCATTAACCCCTCAGAATTCCCTTTATCCCCTCAAAATTCCCCTTTTCCCCCTCCGAATTCCCCTTTTCCCCCTCAGAATTCCCGTTAACCCCTCAGAATTCCCTTTATCCCCTCAAAATTCCCTTTATCCCCTCACAATTCCCCTTTTCCCCCTCAGAATTCCCCTTTATCCCCTCAGAATTCCCCTTTTCACCCTCAGAATTCCCTTTTCCCCCTCAAAATTCCCCTTTTCCCCCTCAGAATTCCCTTTTCCCCCTCAGAATTCCCCTTTATCCCCTCAGAATTCCCCTTTTCCCCCTCAGAATTCCCCTTTATCCCCTCACAATTCCCCTTTATCCCCTCACAATTCCCGTTTACCCCCGCAGAATTCCCTTTATCCCCTCAAAATTCCCGTTAACCCCTCAAAATTCCCCTTTTTACTCCCTCATACCCCTTCCCCCTCAGAATTCCCCTTTACCCCCTCACAATTCCCCCTTATCCCCTCAGAATTCCCTTTTCCCTTTCAGAATTCCCCTTTTCCCCCTCAGAATTCCCTTTATCCCCTCAGAATTCCCCTTTTCCCCCTCAGAATTCCCTTTATCCCCTCAGAATTCCCCTTTTCCCCCTCACAATTCCCTTTACCCCTTTATCCCTCAGAATTCCCCTTTTCCCCCTCAGAATTCCCATTTATCCCCTCACAATTCCCTTTATCCCCTCACAATTCCCCTTTATCCCCTCAGAATTCCCCTTTTCCCCCTCAGAATTCCCCTTTTCCCCCTCTGATTTCCCTTTTCCCCCTCACAATTCCCCTTTATCCCCTCAGAATTCCCCTTTTCACCCTCAGAATTCCCTTTTCCCCCTCAAAATTCCCCTTTTCCCCCTCAGAATTCCCTTTTCCCCCTCAGAATTCCCCTTTATCCCCTCAGAATTCCCCTTTTCACCCTCAGAATTCCCCTTTACCCCCTCACAATTCCCCTTTATCCCCTCAGAATTCCCCTTTTCCCCCTCAGAATTTCCATTTATCCCCTCAGAATTCCCCTTTACCCCCTCACAATTCCCCTTTATCCCCTCACAATTCCCTTTTCCCTTTCAGAATTCCCCTCTTCCCCCTCAGAATTCCCCTTTTTACCCGCTCACAATTTGCCTTTACCCTTTCCTCTGCCCCGTCTCTCTTCCGGTCTCGCTGCCGCCGTCCCTCCCAGATCTGTGGAGGAGCTGCCCTGAGGGCCGGGCGCGTTCCCGCCTTTCCCGCCTTTCCCCCCGGCGCGCGCGCTCCCGGCCCGGCGCCGTTTGATGACGTCACGGCGCCCGCCCACCAGATGACGTCACAGCGGGCGCGCCGGCGGCGGCGGCGGAGCCGGGATGCACCGGCGGGGGGTCGGGGCGGGGGCGATCGCCAGGAAAAAACTGACCGAGGTGAGGGGCGAAAAAACCGAAAACCGCACGGGACAGCAGCGGGAATGACCCGGGACACCCGGGCTGGCACCGGGCGGGGCCACCGGGGCACAGCGGGGCCGGGGAGGGTCCCTGGCGTTGGGTGAGGGAAGTGTCAGGAGGCCCTTGGTGCCGTGGGAATGGGGTCAGGGCCTCGATTTTGGGGTGCGGGGAGCTGTGAGGGGTTGGGAATGCCTCGGTTCGGGACTGTCCCGGTTCGGGACTGTCCCGGTTCGGGATTGTCTCGGTTCGGGATTGTCCCGGTTCGGGATTGTCCCGGTTCGGGATTGTCCCTCCTTTCCCGTGCTCTCATCCCATTGTCCCCCCGCAGGCCAAGTACAAGGAGCGAGGGACGGTCCTGGCTGAGGATCAGCTGGCCCAGGTGGGGATTCCCCATTCCTGTCCCCATTCCCATCCCATTCCCCATTTCCCATTCCCCACTCCCTGACCCCGTTGTTCCCGGTTTTTCCCCAGATGTCCAAGCAGCTGGAGACGTTCCGGACCCACCTGGAGGCGTTTGCCAGCAAGCACAAGCAGGAGATCCGGAAGAGCCCGGAATTCCGGCTGCAGTTCCAGGACATGTGTGCCACCATCGGCGTGGACCCGCTGGCCTGTGAGGGGCACCTGCCACGGGCATTCCTGCTGGGATCCTTGGGAATGGCTGCGGGGCACCTCGGCTGGGGATTGCCCTGGGCTGGGGGTGGAGCTCGGTGGCGTTTGGGGTCCCCTCCCTGTCCCTGTTCCCATCCCATCCCTGTCCCTGTTCCCATCCCATCCCTGTCCCTGTTCCCATCCCATTCCTGTCCCTGCTCCTGTTTCCCATCCCATCCCTGTCCCTGTTCCCATCCCATCCCTGTCCCTGTTCCCATCCCATTTCCCGTTCCTGTCCAGTTTCCCATTCCCACTTCATTCCCATTTCCCATTCTCATTTCTCATTCCCAGCCCATTTCCCATTCCCAGCCATTCCCAGCCCATTTCCAATTCCCTATTCCCATCCCCATTCCCCATTCCCATTCCCTTTTCCCATTCCCCATTCCCTTTTCCCATTCCCGTTCCCACTGGGGACAAACCCCAAAATCCCCATCCCACAGTGAGCAGGAGCTACTCCAGGCTGGGATTTTCCCGGTGATCCCGGCCCTTTTCCCTGATTTCCCTTTTCCCTGTCCTTTCCCAGCTGGAAAAGGCTTCTGGGCAGAGATGTTGGGAGTTGGAGATTTCTACTACGAGCTGGGGGTGCAGATCATCGAGGTGTGCCTGGCCCTGAAACACCGCAACGGAGGTGGGGATCCCTCATTCCTGATCATCCCGGGATCCCTCATTCCTGATCATCCTGGGATCCCTCATTCCTGATCATCCTGGGATCCCTCATTCCTGATCAAACTGGGATCCCTCATTCCTGATCAAACTGGGATCCCTCATTCCTGATCAAACTGGGATCCCTCATTCCTGATCAAACTGGGATCCCTCATTCCTGATCATCCTGGGATCCCTCATTCCTGATCATCCCGGGATCCCTCATTCCTGATCATCCCGGGATCCCTCATTCCTGATCATCCCGGGATCCCTCATTCCTGATCATCCCGGGATCCCTCATTCCTGATCATCCCGGGATCCCTCATTCCTGATCAAACTGGGATCCCTCATTCCTGATCAAACTGGGATCCCTCATTCCTGATCAAACTGGGATCCCTCATTCCTGATCAAACTGGGATCCCTCATTCCTGATCAAACTGGGATCCCTCATTCCTGATCATCCTGGGATCCCTCATTCCCGATCCTGGGATCCCTCATTCCTGATCATCCTGGGATCCCTCATTCCTGATCATCCTGGGATCCCTCATTCCCGATCCTGGGATCCATGCTGGGATCAATTCCCTCATTCCCAGGCCTGATCACGCTGGAGGAGCTGCAGCAGCAGGTGCTGAAGGGAAGGGGGAAATTCGCCCAGGACGTCAGCCAGTGAGTGCTGGGAGCTGGGAATCCTCGGGATTTGGGAATCCTTGGGATCAGGGGGGGAAAGGGACACAGATCCATCAGCCAGTGAGTGCTGGGAGCTGGGAATCCTCAGGATTTGGGAATCCTTGGGATCAGGGGGGGAAAGGGACACAGATCCATCAGCCAGTGAGTGCTGGGAGCTGGGAATCCTCGGGAATCCTTGGGATTTGGGGTGGGAAAAGGGACACGGATGCAGAGATTCCAGGGATTTAGTGCTGGATCCACAATTCCTGCTGGATGCTCCCTGGCTCTTCTGGCATCCTCAGGGATTGTTGCCTGCAGTTGGAGACGATTTCATCCCTAAAAACCCAGCAGCAGGATTTTTTTCCCTACAAACCCAATCCCAGGGGAATTTTTCCCTCTGGAGCTGCGAGGAAGGCACGGATAAACCTCCCAGCAGAACTGGATTTTTAGGACAAAACTCCCATTTTTGGGGCACGTGCCCAGATGCCCAAACCCCATTCCCCAAATTCCCTGCTGGAAAGAATCCCTGGAATTGCAGCTGTGGGAGCTGGGGGTGCCTCTGCTCCTCCCCAGGGATGATTTGCTCCGGGCCATCAAGAAGCTGAAGGTTTTGGGGAATGGATTTGGGATCATCCCGGTGGGAGGAACATTCCTGGTGCAGTCGGTGCCAGCGGAGCTGAACATGGATCACACGGTGGTGCTGCAGCTGGCAGAGGTGGGAATGACACCTGGGAAAGGCTGGGAAAAGGGCTGGGAATGAGCTGGGAAAGGGTTGGAAAAGGGGCAGGAATTATCTGGGAAAAGGGTTGGGAATGACACCTGGGAAATGGTTGGAAAAGGGTTGAGAATGGCACTGGGAAAGGGCTGGAAAGGGCTGGGAATGGCACCTGGAAAAGGGCTGGGAATGAGCTGGGAAAAGGGTTGGGAATGAGGAATTGGTGGAATGACACCTGGGGAAGGTCTGGGAATGGGTTCCTGGTTTTTATTCCCAGAAAAAAGGGTTTGTGACAGTCAGCGAGATCCGGGGCAGCCTCAAGTGGGAGACGGAGCGAGCCAAGCAGGTGCTGGTAAGTGGGACTGGGAAAAATGGGAAAATGGGAAGGAGAAAATGGGGAAAAATGGGAAAATGAGCATGGGAGAATGGGGAAAAAATGGGAAAATGGGGATGGGGGAATGAGAAAATGGGAATCACCTGCTGAAGGAGGGCATGGCCTGGCTGGGTTCCCATTCCCAGTCATTCCCAGTCATTCCCAGTTCTCCCATTCCAGGATCACCTGCTGAAGGAGGGCATGGCCTGGCTGGGTTCCCATTCCCAGTCATTCCCAGTCATTCCCAGTTCTCCCATTCCAGGATCACCTGCTGAAGGAGGGCATGGCCTGGCTGGACCTGCAGGCTCCGGCCGAGCCCCAGTTCTGGTTCCCTGCTCTGTTCCCGGAGCTGCACGGCCAGGATGGAAACCCTGAGTGCCCACAACAGCGGGAATGAGGGCTGGAATTCTGGGAATGAGGGCTGGAATTCTGGGAATGCCAGCTGGAATTCTGGGAATGCCAGCTGGAATCGCCAGGATCACCAAGCCCTGAGTGCCTGGAATAGTGGGAATGAGAGTGGGAATGCCAGCTGGAATCCTCGGGAATGAGGGCTGGAATTCTGGGAATGCTGAGCCCTGACTGCTCCCAGAACACCAGGAATGCTGGCTGGAATCCTTGGGAATCCTCAGGAATCTCAGCTAGAATCCCTCGTGGAATTCTGGCTGGAATCCTCAGAATCTCTCATGGATTCCCCCCAGGAATCCTGGCTGGAATCTCTCCTGGGATCCTCGGGAATCCCTCCTGGAATCCTCCACAATCCCCAGGAATTGTGGCTGGAATCCCCCCCTGGAATCTCCCCCTGGAATCCTGGGGGTCCCTCCTGTCCCTGCAGTCCCAGGGACACCGGGACTGGCAATAAAAGTTTTATAAAAATTTCCTGAGCTCGGGAAGTTCCATGGGATGAATCCCTGATGGATTCAGGGCCTGGTTTTGGGGTGGAAATGGTGGAAAATGAGGAAATGAGTGGAGGATGCAAGTGGGATTTGCAGTGGGAATTGGGAATTTTGGCTCCCAGCAGTGGAAAAACTCCTGTAGTGCCTCAATAAATCGTTATTCCATAAGAATCCCCACTAAGGAATACCACGGGATCCGTTCTGCCAAAACAAAACTTTATTGCACAAAGGAAAAAAAAAAAAAAAAAAAAAGGAAAAAATCTGGGGGAAAAAAAACCAAAAAAACGAAAAAAAAAAACCCAAAAAGAAACCAAAAAAAGAATCGGAACTCTTCTGTACAACAGAATACAAGCAGAGATCTCCGAGTGACTCTTGTGCATTTATTTCGTTTTCAACTCCATTTAAAGTCTAAAAATCCGTTTGCTTAAAACATCTCTGCCTGCAGCAGTGGCTCGAGGATTGTCACTTGGGATTGGGGACAGAATTCCCAGCCGGGATAAGGCAATTCCCACCCCCGGGAGGCTGGAAAAGCTCCCAGGCCCCGCCCCGGGGACAAAAGGTGACAAAAAAAATGACAAAAAATGACAAAAGGTGACACCTCGGGATCCCCGAGCCTCAAGGGTTAAATCCAAACCGGCCCCGGGGGATTTGGATCCGGGGGAGAGGGGGGGGAAAAAAAAAAAACAATTCCCAAATTGTTCCATCGAAATTCCCCCATGAAATTCATGGGATTTTCCAACCTCTGTGCCCAGAGCAATCCCCAAATCCCGAATCCTTCCTGGGGTTTTTCTCTTTTTTTTTTTTTTTTTTTTTTTTTTTTTTTTCCGAACTGGGAAATTCTCCCAGCACCAGCAGGGATCCAAACTGGGATCAAACTGGGAGAGAGGGGCAAAATGTGCAACTTTGTGCTCGGGGTTTGTAAATTTAAAAAAAAAAAAATAATAATAATAATAATAATCGGGGTTGGGGAGGGAGGAAAAATCGAGTGTTGAAGCTCCCGATGACCCAAACTCTGCTCCCGTGGATCCTCCCCGGGCTCGGCTCCCTGGAAAATGTGGAATTTTTGGGGTGGCATCGCTCCTGTGTCACTGCCAGGACAAATCCTGCTCTGAGCAGTCCCAAAAATGCAGAATTTTCGCAACGTTTGGCAAAGGAAATGAGTCCGAGAATCCACCCGGAATTGTCCTTTTTTTTTTTTTTTTTTTTTTTTTTTTCTTTTTTTTTCTTCTTCTTCCGTGGGGGTGGCAGCAGGGAGGGAAGGGACAGGAAGGGAATTCAAGGTGACACCGACCCAAGGTGGGGAGCAGAAAATTCCAGGTGAGGAAAAAACAGCTCCACCAAGGAAAAAAAATAAAAAAAACCCAAAAAAACCCTCCCAAAAAAAAAAAAAAAAACCAAAACAACCCGCTGAATCCAAACCAACGTTTGGAGAAATCCACACCAAATTTGAGGTGCTCCCCCCTCCTCCCTTTCTTTCCCAGGATGAAGAAATCCATGGATTCCTGCAGCTCCCACCTGAAGTCTCCAAAGTAAAGCTTTGGGGAAGGAGCCCCGGTTCCAAGCAGTGAAAATAATTTCCTTTTTTTTTTTTTTTTTTTTTTTTTTGTTAAATCTTTGGTCTGCCTAGAAGAAAAGACACCAGGGAGGCCCCAAATTCCACCCTGGATTATCCAAGCACTTCCCCACGGCTCCTCCCTGCCCCGGGGGGGGCAGAAAAAGCTCTCAAGGATTTGCAGTCTTAGAGCTCATTGTTTAATCGATCCGAGGAGAAAAAAAACCAAAACAAAACAAAAAAAAAACCTGGGAAAAAAAAAAAAAAAACAAACCCAAAATTCCCAACCAGTGTAGGCGTTCTCCAAAAAAAAAAAATAAAATAAAATAAAAAGCAACAAAAAAAAAAATCCCAAAAAACAACCTGATGCCACATGCCAGGAAGTACCTTTGTCCAAGAGGAGCCTGTCCCCAGCTCGCCTTTATCCCTGTCGCTTTTTTTTTTTTTTTGTCGTTGTCGTCGTCGTTGTGGCTTTTTTTTGTGTTTTTTCTGTTTGTTTTTAGTGGGGGGAGTGGGTGGGAATTCTCCTCTCTCACGGAATTCTCTCCTGGCGCTCGGAGCGAAGAGGAAGAAGAAGAAGAAGAAGAAGAGGATGAAGGACGCCGCGGTTGTCCCCGGTTGTGCTGCGCTCCTGAGCCCGGCTTAGGGCGGGGTTTAAGCTTTGGGACAGGCCTGAGTGTCCGGCTCGGCCTCTGAGGAGCTGCTCTCCGAGTCCATCTCGGTGCTGTCGTGTTGGTGCCGCTCGTGCAGCCGCGCCCGCAGCCCCTGCAGCCGCCCCAGCAGAGCCTGGTAATCGAAGTGCCCGCGCTTCTCGCCGAAAGGATCCTAAAATAAAATACAAACAAACGGACAGACAAAACAAAACAAACAAACAAACAAACAAAAAAAAACACAAATCCCGAACGGGGTCAAGGCGGGGGGAAGGGGGGATGGGGTGGGAATGGGGAGAGGGAATGGGGGGAATCCCAGAATGGGGAGAGGAATAGGGAATAAATCCCAGAATGGGGAATGGGGAATAGATCCCAGAATGGGGAATGGGAATAAATCCCAGAATGGGGAGAGGGAATAAATCCCAGAATGGGGAATGGGGATAAATCCCAGAATGGGGAATGGGGAATAAATCCCAGAATGGGGAATGGGGAATAAATCCCAGAATGGGGAATGGGGAATAAATCCCAGAATGGGGAATGGGGAATAAATCCCAGAATGGGGAATGGGGATAAATCCCAGAATGGGGAATGGGGAATAAATCCCAGAACGGGGAATGGGGAATAAATCCCAGAATGGGGAGAGGAATGGGGGGAATCCCAGAATGGGGAGAGGAACGGGAATAAATCCCAGAATGGGGAATGGGGAATAAATCCCAGAATGGGGAGAGGAAAGGGGGGAAATCCCAGCCTAGGAGAGCTCTGGGGATAAATCCCAGAATGGAGAGAGCTCCAGGGGTAAATCCCAGCCTAGGAGAGTTCTGGGGATAAATCCCAGCCTAGGAGAGAGGAATGGGGATAAATCCCAGCCTAGGAGAGAGGAATGGGGATAAATCCCAGCCCGGGGTGGAGAAGATGCTGAAATTCTCCCTTGGGAAGGATCCTTGAATTCCCCCTGGAGAGGATCCTGAAATTCCCCCTGGTGCCCCATCTCTGTCCCCAGCCTCAGCTCCAGGCCCAGCTGTGCCCCAGCTGTGCCCCAGCCGTGTCCCCATGCCCAGCTGTGCCCCAGCTGTGTCCCCAGCCGTGTCCCCATGCCCAGCTGTGCCCCAGGCCGTGTCCCCATGCCCAGCTGTGCCCCAGCTGTGTCCCCAGGCCGTGTCCCCATGCCCAGCTGTGCCCCAGCTGTGTCCCCAGGCCGTGTCTGTCCCCTCCCCACTCACCTGCATGGTCTGGCCCTGCAGGTAGAGCCTCTCCTTGCACACCCCCTCGTAGAAATCCAAATATTCCATGAAGGATTTCTCCATGACACCCCTGGGGACAGGGACACCGTGGTCACCACCACAGAGCCCTGCTGGGCCACCACAGAGCCCTGCTGGGCCACCACAGCACCCACAGCACCCACAGAGCCCTGCTGGGCCACCACAGAGCCCTGCTGGGCCACCACAGCACCCACAGCACCCACAGAGCCCTGCTGGGCCACCACAGCACCAGCTGGGCCAGCCAGGTGTCCCCAGGTGCTGCAGGGAGGGGACAGAGCCCCCTCCAGTGTCCCCCCAGCCCCTCCTGCTGTCTCGCAGCTCCTCCCAGCCCCTCTGGGTGTCCCTCCCAGCCCCTCCCAGTCCCTCCCAGTGTCCCCAGTGTCGCCGGTACCGCAGGGGCTCGGGGCAGGGACATTTCCCCTCGAGCATGTCACACACGGCCACCCGGATGGTCTCGTGCCGGATGCACTCGTTGTAGTTCTTGCTGTCCCCGGGGTGCCGCTCCTGGGGACGGAAAGGGTCGGGTGGGGACTCCAGAACTGGTTCTGACCGGTCCTGACCAGTCCAGAGCCTGGCTCTGATCGGTCCTGACCAGTCCAGAGCCCGGCTCTGACTGGTCCTAACCAGTCCCTGACCAGTCCTAATCAGTCCAGAGCTCAGCTCTGACCAATCCTGACCAGTCCAGGCTGGGCTGTTCCCAGTTCCAGGATGGGTTATTCCCAGTTCCATGCTGGGCTGTTCCCAGTTCCATGCTGGGCTCCCAGTTCCAGACTGGGCTATTCCCAGTTCCAGGCTGGGCTGTTCCCAGTTCCATGCTGGGCTGTTCCCAGTTCCATGCTGGGCTATTCCCAATTCCAGGCTGGGCTGTTCCCAGTTCCATACTGGGCTATTCCCAGTTCCAGGTGTGCTGTTCCCAGTTCCATGCTGGGCTGTTCCCAGCTCCAGGTGTGCTGTTCCCAGTTCCAGGTGTGCTGTTCCCAGCCCCAGGCCGGGCTCTCACCTGCTCGAAGCCGGGCTCGTTGTGGTACGGGTTCTCTGTCATCAGGGACTGGATGGAGATCAGCACCGAGGAGATGCTCTGGGCCGGGCTCCAGGCCGGGCCTGTCCACGTGCTGACACAAACACAATTCATTCATTAATTAATTCATTAATTAATGATCAGCACCGAGGAGATGCTCTGGGCCGGGCTCCAGGCCGGGCCTGTCCACGTGCTGACACAAACACAATTCATTAATTCATTAATTAATTCATTAATTAATGATCAGCACCGAGGAGATGCTCTGGGCCGGGCTCCAGGCCGGGCCTGTCCACGTGCTGACACAAACACAATTCATTCATTAATTCATTAATTAATTCATTAATGATCAGCACCGAGGAGATGCTCTGGGCCAGGCTGTCCACGTGCTGGGGCAGCCCAACACAGAAATAGCAATTAATTAATGAATTAGTTAAAGAACTCTCCCCCTCCCCCAGTAAAGCCCAAAAAACTGTGGGGCCACAGCTGGACCTGACCCTGGACCTGACCTGTGGGACCTCACCCGGACCTGAACTTTCCCAGGCTCAGCCTAAACCCTGTCCTGGTACTGCTCACCTGGGAGCAGAGCCCGTGCTCAGCTGGGCCCGGCTTACCCCAGGATGCTGAGGCAGACCCCTGTCCCAGTTAGGCCCAGTTAGGCCCGGCTTACCCCAGGATGCTGAGGCAGACCCCTGTCCCAGTTAAGCCCAGTTAGGCCCAGTTAGGCCCGGCTTACCCCAGGATGCTGAGGCAGACCCCTGTCCCAGTTAAGCCCAGTTAGGCCCAGTTAAGCCTGGCTTACCCCAGGATGCTGAGGCAGACCCCTGTCCCAGTTAAGCCCAGTTAGGCCCAGTTAGGCCTGGCTTACCCCAGGATGCTGAGGCAGACCCCTGTCCCAGTTAAGCCCAGTTAGGCCCAGTTAAGCCTGGCTTACCCCAGGATGCTGAGGCAGACCTTGCCGTTGCGGTAGAAGTTGGGGTTGAACCTGACCGTGTTGTTGCCCGTGGTCATGAGCTTGACCCGCGGCGGGTGGATGGGGTAGTCCGGGGGGCAGCGGAACAGGAACAGGAAGAAGCCGCCCTCGTAGGGGGTGTCAAAGGGACCCGTGATCAGAGCGTGGATCTGCACGGCACGGAGGGGGCTCACAAAACATCCCGGCTCAAAAATAATCCCGGCTCAAAAATCATCCCAGCTCAAAAATCATCCCAGCTCAAAAATCATCCCGGCTCAAAAATAATCCCGGCTCAAAAATAATCCCGGCTCACAAAACATCCCCAGCTCCCAAAACATCCCGGCTCAAAAATAATCCCGGCTCACAAATCATCCAGAGCTCACAAAACATCCCGGCTCAAAAATAATCCCGGCTCAAAAATCATCCCGGCTCAAAAATAATCCCGGCTCAAAAATAATCCCAGCTCAAAAATCATCCCGGCTCAAAAATAATCCCAGCTCAAAAATCATCCAGAGCTCACAAAACATCCCAGCTCAAATGGCATCCCGAGCTCACAAATTGTCCAGAGCTTCCAAATTATCCAGAGCTCAAAAAGCATCCAGAGTTCCCAAAACATCCTCAGCTCAAAAAGCATCCCAGCTCACAAAACATCCAGAGCTCACAAATTGTCCAGTTCCCAAAACATCCCAGCTCAAATGGCATCCCAGCTCCCAAAACATCCAGAGCTCACAAATCATCCACTTCCCAAAACATCCCAGCTCAAAAAGCATCCAGAGCTCACAAATTGTCCAGAGTTCCCAAAACATCCCGAGCTCCCAAATTATCCAGAGCTCAAAAAGCATCCAGAGCTCAAAAACCATCCAGAGTTCCCAAAACATCCTGAGCTCACAAAGCATCCAGCTCTCACAAATTATCCCGAGCTCACAAATTGTCCAGAGTTCCCAAAGCATCCCAAGTTCCCAAAACATCCCAAGCTCACATAGCATCCAGAGTTCCCAAATTATCCAGAGTTCCCAAAACATCCAGAGCTAACAAATTATCCAGAGCTAACAAATTATCCACTGTTCCCAAATTATCCAGTTCCCAAATCATCCCACGTTCCTGAACACCCCAGTGTTCCCAAACATCCATCATTCCCAAATCCCCTGGTCCCAAACCCTTCCAGCATTCCCAAACCCTTCCAGCATTCCCAGAGGAGCTGAGGGAACCCCAAAAACCCCAAAACCCCAAAAACCCCAAAACCCCAAAAACCCCAAACCCCAAAAACCCCAAACCCCCAAACCTTGGTCATGTCGTGGGGATCAGGCACAACGAACATTCCCGGGGGCGGCTCCTTGTAGATGGACATGATATCCCTGGGAAAAGGAATGGGAATCGTTTTAAGCCAGGATTTTAATTTTAAATTTTTTAATTTACATTCAGGAGGTTTTGTCCCGGATCTGGGTGGGGTTTTTTTTTTGGGGGGGGGCGGAGTTCCTGGGATTTATCCCAAAAGCGGGAGAGGTTGCCCTGGGGTTTCACCACCCCTGGCACCAGGAATTTGAAAAATAATGAAAATAAAAATGAAAAATAAGAAATAAATAAAAACTACACATAAATAAATAAATAAATAAATAAATAAAAACAAAAGTAAAAGCAAAAGTAAAAACACAAAATAAAAATGAAAATAATAAATAAATTTCCCCTTTCCCCCACCTGCCCTGGGCTGGAAACTTTCCCAAAAAATTCCCAAAAATTCGGATCCAAGCTCGGGGGATGAGGAGGCGCCTGGCAGGGCGGCCAGGAAAGGGCTGGGGCTGATCCCTGATCCCGATGGGATCCACAGGGGATCCCTGGAAAGGTCGGGAATGGGGAAGGTTGGGTGGGAATGTTTGGATTTGATCATTTGGGAATCCTGACCCAATCCCAGATTTAGGGCACATCCCGGGCGGGAATTCCAGGGGATCCCGGGCGGGAATTCCAGGGGATCCCGGACAGGAATTCCAGGGTATCCCTGCAGGAATTCCAGGGGATCCCGGGCGGGAATTCCAGGGGATCCCGGGCAGGAATTCCAGGGGATCCGGGCAGGAATTCCAGGGGATCCCGGGCGGGAATTCCAGGGGATCCCGGGCGGGAATTCCAGGGGATCCCGGGCAGGAATTCCAGGGGATCCCGGGCAGGAATTCCAGGGGATCCCGGCGGGAATTCCAGGGGATCCCGGGCGGGTTGCACAGGGCTGGCAGCCCCGGGCACCGGGGGAAGTTTCCCTGCCCCGGGCGCCTTCCGAGCCAAAGCTGCCCGGGATCCGGGAATGCCAGAGCACGGCGGGGACCGGGGCTGAGCCCGGGACCATCCCGGGACACCGGGAAGGACCAGGGGCTGTGCCCAGGTGAGCTCCAGGACACCGGGAGGGACCAGGGGCTGTGCCCAGGTGAGCTCCAGGACACCGGGAGGGACCAGGGGCTGTGCCCAGGTGAGCTCCAGGACACCGGGAGGGACCAGGGGCTGTGCCCGGGAGAGCCCCAGGACACCGGGAGGGATCAGGACCCGTTACCAGGAGAATCCCGGGACACCGGGAGGGATCAGGACCCATCCCCGTGTTTTTCCCGGGACACCGGGAGGGATCAGACCCATCCCCGTGTTTTTCCCGGTTCACCGGGAGGGATCAGGACCCATCCCCGTGTTTCCCCCGGGACACCGGGCGGGCCCGGCGCTGTCCCCAGGCCGTGTCCCGGTGCCAGCGCGGCTGCCGAGTGCCGGTGGCGCAGGGCCCGTTACCGGCCGCGGGGCCGAGCCCGAACGCCTCGGGCCGCGCTCCGTGCCGGGCCCCGCGCCGCCGGTACCGCCGCCGGTGCCGCTGCCCCCTCACCGTTTGATCCGCAGCAGGCAGGCCGGGCTGGGCCGCTCGCTGTCCCAGTCGCCGCTGACCGTGGGGTCCCAGAAGGCGGAGTGCGTGAGGAGCGCGGCCCCCGCCGCCGCCGCCGCCATGGGAGCTCCGCCGCCGCCGCCGCCGCTACCGGGGGCCACGCCGCTGCCGGGCGCCGCGGCCGCGCCGAAGCCCGCCGCCGCCCAGAGCTCGGCGGGGATGAAGACGCCGGGAGTCCCCGCGGCACCGGCGGCGCTGGGGGAGGCGCTGCCGCCGCCCGCCGTCAGCACCGCGGCCGGGGCCGGGGCCGCGTCCTCGGCCGCCGGGCTCTCCGCCATTGCGGCCTCGGCCCGCGCCGCTTCCGGGACTCCGCACCAACGAGGCGCGCGGCCAGAGCGGCCCCGCGCCGCCCACGCTGCCCGCCCCGGTACCATAGAGCGGAGGGAGGAGCGGCTCTTCCGCCTGGGAGCCTCTGGGGGAAAAGGGGAGGGCGAGTCCGAGACAGCGCCCCCTGCTGGGCGGGAGGTCCGGCGGGCGGGAGGGGGAATGGGGGGTTTGGGGTTCGGTTTTTGGGAAAGAGGGAGTTGGAAGGAGAGCGGGATTATGGAAGGAAAAAAGGTGGGAAAGAGCTCTGGGATTGGTACTCGGCAGGGAATGGGCACGGCCTCGAGGCTGACAGAGCTCCAGGGGTGTTTGGACACTCTGAGGGATGCACAGGGTGGGATTTTGGGGCGTCCCAAAAATGTTCGGGATGATCCCGATGGATCCTTTCCCACCCGGGATATTCGCTGGTTCCAAGATCCTCAAACCCCACACTGCTCACCCGTGTCCCCAAGTGCCATCCCCTCGGTTTTTAAACCCTTTCCAGGGCCTGGCTCCACCTGCGCCCCCTTGCAGTGGGAATTTTTTTTTCCCCCAAAATTCCAACTTAACCCTTTTCTGGCACAACTGGAGGCTGTTTCCTCTCATGCTGTTTGGGAGGTCCCAGTTTGGATCCCAATTCGGATCCCAGCAGAGGGATCAGGCAGCACCCAGGGGCTCCCAGCACCCTCAGGATGGAAAGCAGCCGGATCAGAGAGGTGGGAGAGGGGAAAGGAACATTCCTGGAGTGTCCCAGGTGAGCTCAGCAATTCCAGCTCCAAGGATACAAGGAATTGTGATCCGGTTTCCCCAGCAGGATAAATGTAACTCAGCTCCCAGGTAACTGTTGCTCTCCCGGGAACATTCCCAAAGGCGTGGCCCGGCTTTAGGTTCACCCATTCCTGCCCAGAATCCAGGGAATTTTCTCTCTCCAGCTCAGCAAGAATCCCGAATTCCTTCTCTTTCCACAGCCACGTTTGTCCAAATCGTGGAGATTTATGAGCCGAGTTCTCCTCAGACCCTTCCCCTCCCAGGAATTCCATCCATTCCCTGTGCCCTGTTCCCAGGAATGTCCCCAACCCCATCCCTGTGTCCCATTCCCAGGAATGTCCCCAGACCCATCCCTGTGTCCCATTCCCATTGCCAGGAATGTCCCCAGACATTTTGGGGACACCCATCCCATTCCCATTCTTGTGATCCCATTCCCAGGAATATCCCCAACCCCATCCCTGTGTCCCATTCCCAGGAATGTCCCCAGACCCATCCCTGTGTCCCATTCCCATTCCCAGGAATGTCCCCAGACCCATCCCTGTGTCCCATTCCCATTCCCAGGAAGGTCACAGCCACTGCCAGAGGCTCTGGGCACAAGGAGAGGCTGCATTAATTAATTTAATTACTGCCAAGTGGATAAGGAGCCAAGCTCCCTCCAGGCTCCTTTTCCTCACGGTGAGAATTCCCAGAACGGGGGCAGTTCCTGGGAATTCCCTTCTGCCAATGCCCTGTCCTGGGATCCTGGAATGGTTTGGGTCACCCCAGGGATGGGGCAGCCAAGGATTCCCAGGAATTCTCCCCAGTATCCAACCCCTGCTTTCCCAGGGCCCAGTTTTGGGGGAATTTTTGGCAGATTTGAGTTGATTCCACCTTTGGTTTTCAACCCCATTCCCATTCTTCATCCCAGAGCTGGGATTTTCCAGCCAGCCCAAAAATCTCCCCCAGAAGGTGAAAAATAAAGGCAAAAAAAACCCCCCAAAGCAGCGATTTCTTTTTCCTTAGGGAATTCCATCCAGAAAGAAGGAATTCTCCCCAGTATCCAACCCCAACCTCTGCCTTCCCAGGGCCCAGTTTTGGGGGGGATTTTTGGCAGATTTGATTCCATTTTGGTTTTCCACCCCATCCCTCACCCCCACAGCCGGGATTTTCTGCCCAGCCCAAGAGAGGTGAAAAATAAAAGGAAAAAAAAAAAAGGCAGAAAGGAAGGATTTGAGTAGAGAAATCCTTGTTTTACTGGTCAGGCTGGAGGAGGAGAGCCGGGCAGCCCCTGGAGCTGTCACATGGCAAAGAGGATCAGGAATGCCACCATCAAACAGAAGAGCCCCATGGCCTCGGACAGGGCAAAGCCCAGGATGGCGTAGGAGAAGAGCTGCTGCTTCAGGGAGGGGTTCCTGGAGTGGGAAAAGGAGTGAAAACAACAGGGAATAACGATCCAAAACTGGGGATGGAAACTGGGAATAACGATCCAAAACTGGGGATGGAAACTGGGAACAATGATCCAAAACTGGGGATGGAAACTGGGAACAGTGATCCAAAACTGGGGATGGAAATTGGGAACAATGATCCAAAACTGGGGATGGAAACTGGGAATAATGACCCAAAACAGGGAATGAAAACAGGGAATTGTGCCCCAAACCAGCCCAAAGTCAGGGAATAAAACCAGGGAATAATGGCCCAAACCAGCCCGGAGTTAGGGAATGAAATCAGGGAATGAAACCAGGGAATGCCCCAAATGCAGGAATAAAAGCAGGGAATAATGCCCCAAACTAGGGAATAAAACCAGGGAATGCCCCAAACCACTGGCTGTGCAGGGAGCAGCTGGGATGGGATAAATGGAATAATGGGATGGGATCCATGGGATAATGGGATCCATGGGATTAATGGGATCCATGGGATATCCAGAGCTTTTCCCTGGTTTTTAGGGATGTTAAACCTGGATTCAGCTGGCACCTGGAGCCCCCAGGGACTCCTGTCCTGGCCCTGAGCCCCCCCAGGAGCAGCCCCTGACCCACCCTGATCCCCAGGGGAGCAGCCCCAGGAGCCCCCAGCCCCCCTGACCTGGCCCTGAGCCCCCCAGGAGCCCCCAGCCCCCCTGACCTGGCGTAGCCGATGATGAGGCTCCCGAACACGGTGCCGATCCCCGCCCCCGAGCCCGCCACGCCCACGGTGGCGGCGCCGGCCCCGATGAACTTGGCGGCCGTGTCGATGTCCCGGGACAGAGCCGAGCTGTGGAACGGCCTGAGCGGGGACACCTGCGGGGACAGCCGGGGACACCTCAGGGACAGCCGGGGACACCTCAGGGGACAGGGCAGGGTGGCACCCACTGTGGCAAGGGGAGAGTTAGTCCTGATCAACAGGATGAGGAGGGAAAATGAAGGATGAAGATGAGGATGCAGGATCCGGATGGAGGATAAAGGATCAGGGTGAAGGACCAGGATCAGGAATGAGGATGGAAGATGGAGGATCAGGATGGAGGATCAGGATGGAGGATAAAGGATCAGGATGGAGGATCAGGATGGAGGATCAGGATGGAGGATAAAGGATCAGGATGAAGGATCAGGATGGAGGATCAGGATGGAGGATAAAGGATCAGGATGAAGGATCAGGATGGAGGATGAGGATGGAGGATAAAGGATCAGGATGGAGGATCAGGATGGAGGATAAAGGATCAGGATGGAGGATCAGGATGGAGGATAAAGGATCAGGGTGAAGGATCAGGATGGAGGATAAAGGATCAGGATGAAGGACCAGGATCAGGAATGAGGATGGAAGATGAAGGATCAGGATGGAGGATAAAGGACCAGGATGGAGGATCAGGTTGAGTATGGAGGACCAGGATCAGGACAGGGATGGGACATGAAGGATGAGGATGAGGGATCAGGAGCAGGATGAGCCCAAAGCCCATCCCCAGGCTCACCTGTGCAGTCTGAGCCTCAGGCCTGCTGAACACAGCCACGGACACGGGCCTGGCCAGGGCCCGGGAGCAGCAGCGGAACTGCAGGGACAGGGACAGGGACAGCTCAGGAACATCCCCCTAAAATCCATCCCAAACCCCCCTGGAGCCCCAGCACCCTCTGCAGGGAGAACCTCTCCCTAAAATCCATCCCAAACCCCTGCAGCCACTCCCTGGGGGCAGAGAGCAGCGTTCCCACACCTGGAGTGATGTGGGAACCCTCAGGAAAACGCAGCATCGAAATCCCCCTAAAACATCCCAGCACTGCCACAAGAGTGGAAAATAAAGGGTTATTATTGGTATTAATGGAGAGTGTTTCCATTCCAGCCACTTGGATCAAGCCCGCCAGCAATTCCACACAGCCCCAGAAATTCCATCATTCCCACGTTTCTTCCTGGAAAGAAGAGGATTCCTGAGTGGAAATCCAGCAGTTCCTGCAGGGAGCAGCCCTGGGCCCTGCAGCTCAGTGCCAGCCACTCACATGGTGTCACCAGAGGTCACCTTGCTCCCTTCCTCCTTAAACCCGGCCTAAAACAATGTCCCAGCCGAGCCTGGGGTGTGCAGGAGGGGCTTTGGCACCGAAGCCCAAGGAAGAAATCCCGAATTCCCAGCGGGAATGAGCCCAGCCCTGCCAGGGAAAGGCACCTACCAGCGCCGGGGAGCCGAGGAGCGCCAGGGGAGCCTGCATTTTGCTGGTTCTACAACAAACCAAGAGGAAAATAAACCCAAAGCCAGCGGGATTCCCGGTGTCACTGTCCCCAGGCCACCCCCTCTGGGTCACACACACATCCGAGCTGTCCCCAGGGTTGTGTCCCCACCACGGCTCTGTGTGCCCAAGGCTTTGTCCCATTGACCCCGCTGTGTCCCCAAGGTTTTAACCTCACCGTGTCCCCAAAATTTAACCTCACCGTGTCCCTGGCTGTCCCCAAGGCTTTGTCCCCAAGGTTTTAACCTCACCGTGTTCCCAGGTGTCCCTAATGCTTTGTCCCAAACATTTAACCTCACTGTGTCCCCGGCTGTCCCCAAGGCTTTGTCCCCAATGTTTCAGCCTCACCTTGTCACTGGCTGTCCCCAAGACTTTGTCTCCAAGGTTTAACCTCACCGTGTCCCCAAGGCTTTGTCCCCGGCTGTCCCCAAGGCTTTATCCTCCCCGTGTCCCCAAGGCTCTGCTCCCCCCTCCCCTCCGTGTCCCCCGCTGTCCCCTCAGCCTTGCCCGTTAATCCCCGCTCGGTGCCATCCCCGGGAGGCTCCTCCCGCCCTCCCTCCCACACCGGCGCCCTCACGACCCCCTCCCTGAGGGCACCGCAGGCCCCAACGCCCTCCTGGCAGCCAAGGGCACGACCCCAGCGAACACCGGCCGGGCCCGCGGCTCTGCCGGGACCCCGGGGGCTGCGGCGGGGACGGGCCCGGCCCGGGCCGGCTCCCACCTGCGCGGGGTCCGCTCGGGCCGGCGGCGGCGGCGGCTCTGCGGGGAGCGTCACCTTGGCCGTGTCCCCGCCGGCGTCCTCCGCTCCCATTGGCTGCCGCCGCGCCCGCGCGCCCGCGTCCGCCTTTCCCATTGGTTGAGCCCCGAGCAAGCCCCGCCTTCCCGCATCCGGGGCCGGCGGGAAGAAGGCGGGAGAGAAGGGCGGGGAGACGGGTGGTGATTGGTGGGTTGAAGAGGCTGGGCGCTCGCTGATTGGCTGAGGCCGCTGTCAATCAGCGGTGGGCGGGAAAGGGCGGGCTCCGTGCGGTCCTGAGGGAGGGTTTGAGGTGATGGAAAATGCGGCGGGAGAAGGGAAGGTCTGCGGGACCAGGGGAGGATTTGTGGGGCCAGGGAACAAAGTGTGGGGTGAGAGGAGAATGTGTGGGGTCAGGGAATAAAGTGTGGGGTGAGAGGAGAATGTGTGGGGTTAGAGGAGAATGTGTGGGGTCAAGGAATAAAGTGTGGGGTGAGAGGAGAATGTGTGGGGTGAGAGGAGAATGTGTGGGGTCGGGGAATAATGTGTGGGGTGAGAGAAAGGCTGTGGGACCTGGGAAAGATTTGTGGGATCAGGGAAGGTTCTGTGGGACAAAGGAATGATTTGTGGGACCAGGGAAGGATTTTTGGGATCAAAGAAGATTTTTTGGGACCAGGGAAGTGTGATCATTGATAAAAGATTCGTGTTAGTCACAAAAGCATTGGGGTTTGTATAAACCAGAATACTAAGTGAAGTGAAGCATGGACACTAGATAAAGAAAATAATATGATTAAATAATTCTGTTTAAAATCACCTTGTCATGTTATATTGTGTTACATTATAATATGTTATGTTTTTCAAATAAGTTGTATCGGCTGCCAGCTTGCAAAATCAGACTTCCCAAAAAGCCCTTTCTGCCTTTGTCTGATCAATGCTGCTGATTGTCACCCAAAGGCTTTGTGTAAGGATGTTTATTCAACCACCACTGCTTATGACAACAAAAATCCAAAACATTATTAATTACAACGGGAAACCCCAGTGTAAGAAGAGGCTGCAAACCGAGGTTCGGTGGAGCCTGGAGTGGGCGGTGACCCCTCGCGTTCCCCAGCGATGCTTGCTCTTTCTATATCAAATAAAGCAATCTAAATTTTGCCGAATATCGAGACTTTTGTCTCTCATTTATAACACCAATCCCCATTTTTCTCCCTCTTTTCCCGTGGCCCCGGCGGTGCCGGCTGTACCGGGACTCGAACCCGCGGTTCCGGAGGTGCCGAGACTCGAACCCGCGCTCCCCGGGGCGCGGCGCAGTTCCCGCCGTGGCCGCCAGGCGGAGCCGTTACCCCGCGCACACGGGGGACAGGAACAGGAGGGGACACGAGGGGACGGGAGGGGACGGGAGGGGACACACAGCACAGGGACAGGAGGGGACAGCCCCGCCCGGGGCACGCACCCAGACCCCCCCCCCCCAAAACAAAAGCCCCCCTTGCAAAGCCCCCCAACCCCCCCGGCTGCTGGGGGTGGCTGGGGACAGCCCTGCGGGCGGCCAGGGGGTGGCCAGGGCTGGCCAGGGACCCCCGGCTGGGTCACGCTGCTGGGGGACCTTGGGGTCACGGCCCCGAGTGGGGGGGGGAGAGGGGCACAGACCCCCGGGGGTGTCCCCCCCAAAATCAGGGCTTGTCACCGCCCCGAGGTGCCCCCGGCGCGGGGGGAGCCCGGCAGGGCTGGGGGGACGCGAGGATCCTCTGGGGGGGCTCAGCCCGGCCTGGGGGGCGCTGCTGGGAGAAGTGGGGGGGGCCATAAACAAACCCCCAGAGCCCCCCGGCCCCAGCCCGGATCCATCCCAGTCCCAAACGCCACCCCCCCCTTCCCTGCCCCCCAACAAACACCCCCAAACACTCCCCCAAAAGTCGATGGCGACTTCCGCCGCCGCTTCCGGCCGCGCCGAGGCCCCGCCCCCTCCAGGCACGTGGTGATCCCTCCAGACTCTCTCATTGGCTGCCTGAGCTGCCAATCACACGAGGCGGGGAGAGCTGCCGGAGAGGCGCAACCGATCACGGATCAATCGATCGACCGATCGGCGGGCATGAGCAATCGATCGGCGAGCTAATCGATAGGCGGGCATTAGCAATCGATCGCCGATCTAATCGATCGGCAGGCATTAGCAATCGATCGCCGATCTAATCGATCGGCAGGCATGAGCAATCGATCGCCGAGCTAATCGATCGGCAGGCATTAGCAATCGATCGCCGAGCTAATCGATCGGCAGGCATGAGCAATCGATCGCCGATCTAATCGATCGGCAGGCATGAGCAATCGATCGCCGATCTAATCGATCGGCAGGCATGAGCAATCGATCGCCGAGCTAATCGATCGGCAGGCATGAGCAATCGATTACCGATCTAATCGATCGGCAGGCATTAGCAATCGATCGCCGAGCTAATCGATCGGCAGGCATGAGCAATCGATCGCCGAGCTAATCGATCGGCAGGCATGAGCAATCGATCGCCGAGCTAATCGATCGGCAGTCGCGATCAATCGATCGCCGAGCTAATCGATCGGCAGTCGCGATCAATCGATCGCCGAGCTAATCGATCGGCAGGCATGAGCAATCGATTGCCGATCTAATCGATCGGCAGTCGCGATCAATCGATCGCCGATCTAATCGATCGGCAGGCATTAGCAATCGATCGCCGAGCTAATCGATCGGCAGTCGCGATCAATCGATCGCCGAGCTAATCGATTGGCAGGCATGAGCAATCGATTACCGATCTAATCGATCGGCAGGCATTAGCAATCGATCGCCGAGCTAATCGATCGGCAGGCATGAGCAATCGATTACCGATCTAATCGATCGGCAGGCATTAGCAATCGATCGCCGAGCTAATCGATCGGCAGGCATGAGCAATCGATCGCCGAGCTAATCGATCGGCAGTCGCGATCAATCGATCGCCGAGCTAATTGATCGGCAGGCATGAGCAATCGATTGCCGAGCTAATCGATCGGCAGGCATTAGCAATCAATCGCCGATATAATCGATCGGCAGTCGCGATCAATCGATCGCCGATCTAATCGATCGGCAGGCATGAGCAATCGATCGCCGATCTAATCGATCGGCAGGCATTAGCAATCGATTGCCGATCTAATCGATTGGCAGGCATGAGCAATCGATCGCCGATCTAATCGATCGGCAGGCATGAGCAATCGATCGCCGAGCTAATCGATCGGCAGGCATGAGCAATCGAACGCCGATATAATCGATCGGCAGTCGCGATCAATCGATCGCCGAGCTAATCGATCGGCAGGCATGAGCAATCGATCGCCGAGCTAATCGATCGGCAGGCATTAGCAATCGATCGCCGAGCTAATCGATCGGCAGGCATGAGCAATCGATCGCCGATCTAATCGATCGGCAGGCATTAGCAATCGATCGCCGAGCTAATCGATCGGCAGGCATGAGCAATCGATCGCCGAGCTAATCGATCGGCAGGCATGAGCAGTCAAGAGCCGAGCAATCGATCACACTCCGTGCACTCATTGGATGAGCAATCAAGCGCCAAGATGGAGTGTGCAGTGAGTGTGCAGTGAGTGTGTGAGGAGTGTGTGAGGAGTGTGTGAGGAGTGTGTGAGGAGTGTGTCAGGAGTGTGTGAGGAGTGTGTAAGGAGTGTGTGAGGAGTGTGTCAGGAGTGTGTGAGGAGTGTGTGAGGAGTGTGTGAGGAGTGTGTGAGGAGTGTGTGAGGAGTGTGTGAGGAGTGTGTGAGGAGTGTGTGAGGAGTGTGTAAGGAGTGTGTGAGGAGTGTGTGAGGAGTGTGTGAGGAGTGTTCAATGAGTGTGTAAGGAGTGTGTGAGGAGCGTGTGAGGAGTGTGTGAGGAGTGTTCAATGAGTGTGTAAGGAGTGTGTGAGGAGTGTGTGAGGAGTTTGTGAGGAGTGTGTGAGGAGTGTGTAAGGAGTGTGTGAGGAGTGTGTGAGGAGTGTGTAAGGAGTGTGTGAGGAGTGTGTAAGGAGTGTGTGAGGAGTGTGTGAGGAGTGTGCAATGAGTGTGTAAGGAGTGTGTAAGGAGTGTGCAATGAGTGTGTAAGGAGTGTGTGAGGAGTGTGTCAGGAGTGTGTGAGGAGTGTGTGAGGAGTGTGTAAGGAGTGTGCAATGAGTGTGTAAGGAGTGTGTAAGGAGTGTGCAATGAGTGTGTAAGGAGTGTGCAATGAGTGTGTAAGGAGTGTGTCAGGAGTGTGTCAGGAGTGCAGGAGCCATCGAGCACAGTGTGATGGATCCAGGCTGGCCAATCGAGTGCCCAGGGATGGATCAGGGCAGGAGGGATCGAGCGCAGAGCGATGGATCAGGGCCGGGATCAATGGCAGGAGGTGACATCTCGCATGTCCCCCATGGAATAAGTGACAGATCTGCGCTCCATTGCTCCTCCCTCCCCCATCCATCCCTCTGCACGCGATTGCTTCTCCCTCCATCCATCACCTCTGAGCCTTCATTGCTGTTTATTCCCATTTTTTTCTATTTCTGTTTCTAGGATTTCTATTTTCGTTTGTTCTTTTCCTGTTCTTATTTCTGTTTATTCCTATTCCTACTTCTAATCCTATTCCTGTTCTTTTTCCTATACATTCCAATTCCTTTTCCTATGCATTCCTGTTCCTATTTTTATTCCTATTTTTATTTTTATTCCTATCCCATTTCTACTCCCGTTCCCCAGCGCTGCCTGCTCTTTCTATATCAAATAAAGAAATCTAAATTTTGCTCTTTCTATATCAAACAAAGAAATCTAAATTTTGCTGAAAATCGAGACTTTTGTCTCTCGTTTGTAACAGAAAAGGTTTTGGGGACCTCCCAGCAGCTCCCAGTACCTGGAAGGGCTCCAGGGAATTCCCTTCGCCGGGAGATTTTGGGGACAGGGCAGAGCCTGGAATAGGGGAAATTCATTTGGGATTTTGGGATGGAATTCCCAGAGGAGCTGTGGATCCCTGGGAGCGTCCCTGGAGGGGTCTCAGGATCCTTTCCAGCATCTCCAGGACGGTTATTTGGGAATTCCGGGATGTTCAAAAAACCCCGTCCCCACATCGCCATCATCCCAACCCCATTAACGGAATTAATTGTTAATTAGAATTAAACTCTTTTATTTCACGGGGAAAACGCTCCACGGGGAAAAAAAAAAAAAAAAAAATCCTGCTGCTCCTCCTGGGATGAGGAGGGAATTCCATGGAAAATCCTGGAGCTACGCAGTCCTGGAAGGGGGGAAAAAAAAGCACAAAAATTCCTAAAAATTCCCGTGGAATCCCTGGGCATCCAAAGGGATTCCCAGTGAGAAGATCCTGGAAATTTTTTGGGGAAAAAGGAATTTTAAAAAAGGTTTTCCTGCAGGGCAGGAATCTTTCTTATTCCCAGTTTTTATTTTTTCAGGGAATTACTCATCCCCCTTTTTAAATTTTTTTTTTCCCCCCTCCCCATTTCCAATTTTTGCCAGCAGCTCTTGGCAGAGATTTTGGGGCTTTTTCTTGTCTCTGTTTTATCCCAGGAATTGCAGATTTTCCATTAAAAAGAAGGGAAAAGGGCAGGAATGGCTGGAAATTTCCCTTTTCCTGAAATAATTTTGAAAAATCGATCAAATCCCAGAATCCTGGGTAGGATTTGGGTTGGGAAAAATCCCAAACCCCGTCCAGTTCTTCTTCCCTGGCCTTGGGCATTTCCAAGGATGGGGCAGCCGAGGCTTTTCTGGGAATGTGATCCCAAAAAAAAAAAAAAAACCGCCCAAAATTTTGGGGGATAAAGGGATTTTCAGGAACTCACATGGCCCTGCAGAGCTCCCCTGACATCAGCCACGTCAGGAATTCCTGCTCCAAAAATTCCCTCAGGCCCTCGGAGCCTTCCAGAGCTGGAAAACTGGAAAAAAAAAAAAAATAAAATAAAATAAAATAAAATAAAATAAAATTTTTTGTAGAAACAAAGTTAAAGGGGGGAAAAAAATCCTCCAAATTTCCATTTAAAACCCAACAAATCCCCCTTCCCCAATTCTGCACAAAACACAACAAATCCCTGAATTCCATTTTAAAAAACAAACTCCCATTTTCTATAAAAAAATCCAACAAATCCCCCTAATTCTGGAAAAAAACGCAAAAAATCCCCCCCAAATTTCCATAAAACCACCCCAAAGTCCCCCAAATTCTGTACAAAACCCAAAGAATCCCCCCAAAATTCCATTAAAAAACCCCAAATCACCCAAATTCTCACAAAGCCCAAACGAATCTCCCTAAACTCCATAAAAAGAACCAAAAAAATGCCCCCAAATTTCCGTAAAAACAACGACAACAAAAAATCCCCTGAAATTCTGTAAAAAAACCCAAAAAACCTCCCAAAATTCCATTTAAAAACCCCAAAAATTCCATTTAAAAACCCCAAAAATTCCATTTAAAAACCCCAAAAATTCCATTTAAAAACCCCAAAATTCCATTTAAAAACCCCAAAAATTCCATTTAAAAACCCCAAAATTTCATTTAAAAACCCCAAAATTCCATTTAAAAACCCCAAAAATTCCATTTAAAAACCCCAAAAATTCCATTTAAAAACCCCAAAATTCCATTTAAAAACCCCAAAACCCCAAATCCCCGCATCCCCATTTTCCCTTCCCACCTCACCTCTGGTTTTCCTTGTTTTTCCAGAGCCAGCCCAGGAAATCTTGGACCCCCCGAGCCCCCAAATCCAACTTTGGTCCCTCCGGGGTCGATGTTTGGGGCTCGGCCTCTCTCTTGAACGGCTCCAGGGCGTCACTGCGAGAGGAAAACCGGGAAAAATTCCCAAAAATCCGCCAGAGGGTGCGAGAATTCCACATTTCCCGCAATTCGGGACGGTGAGAAACTTCCAGGGATTTGGGGAGGGGGAAAAAAAATAAAATAAAATGGGGAAATCGTGATGTTCTCAGAAAATTCCAGGGATTGGGAAAAAAAAAATGGGAAATTCCGATGTTCTGCCAGGAGAGAACGGCTGGGCTGCTGGGAACTCGGGAATTTGGAAATTCAGGAACTCGGGAATTTTGGGAATTCAGGAGTTTGGGAATTTTTGGAAATTTGGGAATTCAGAAATTCGGGAATTGGGGATTTGGGGAATTTTGGAATTTAGGAATCCGCGTATTCAGAAATTTGAAGATTTTGGAGAATTTGGGGATTCAGGAATTGGGAAATTTGGGGATTTGGAAATTCGGGGATTCAGGAATTTGGCAGTTCAGGGATTTGGGAATTCAGGAATTTGTGAATTGGGGAATTTGGGAATTTGGGGGGATTTCGGGAAATCAGGGATTTGGGAAATCAGGAATTTGTGGATTTTGGGGAATTCTTGAATTCGGGAATTTGGGAAATCAGGGATTTGGGAATTCAGGAATTTGGGAAATCAGGAATTTGTGAATTGGGGAACTTGGGAATTTTTGGGAAATCCTGAATTCGGGGATTTGGAAAATCAGGGATTTGGGAATTTTGGGGAATTCCTGAATTGGGGAATTTGGGAAATCAGGGATTTGGGAATTCAGGAATTTGGGAAATCAGGAATTTGGGAATTGGGGAACTTGGGAATTTTTGGGAATTCGGGAAATCAGGGATTTGGGAATTTTGGGGAATTCCTGAATTGGGGGATTTGGGAATTTGGGAATTTTGGGGAATTCCTGAATTCGGGAATTTTGGAAATCAGGGATTTGTGAATTGGGGAATTTGGGACTTTTTGGGAATTCCCGAATTGGGGGATTTGGGAATTCAGGGATTCGGGAATTCTGGGGAACTCACTGGCTTTTCTTCTCCCTCCTGGCCAGCAGCCACTCCACGAAGTTCTTCCTGAGCACGTGGTCCATGGTGCGGCTGTAGTCACTGGCCAGCGTGGCCTCCGAGTAACGGCGCTGCACGGCGGGGAGCGGGCTGGGGTCGGGAACGGGGTCGGGAATGGGATCGGGAATGGGATCGGGAATGGGATCCCATGGGGGTGTGATCCCACGGGCACGGCGGGGACCGGGCTGGGGTCGGGAATGGGATCGGGAATGGGATCGGGAATGGGATCCCATGGGGGTGTGATCCCATGGGCACGGCGGGGACCGGGCTGGGGTCGGGAACGGGGTGGGGAATGGGATCAGGAATGGGATCGGGGGGGATCCCATGGGGGTGTGATCCCACTGGGGGGTGTGATCCCACTGGGACACACAGGCTGGGGTCGGGAATGGGATCGGGAATGGGATCGGGGGGATCCCATTGGACTGTGATCCCATTGGGACACACAGGCTGGGGCTGGGAATGGGGACAGGATTGGGGTCAGGGGGAGATCCCTTGGGGTGTGATCCCAATGGGGATGGGGTGATTCCTGATCCCATCGGGATCTGATCCCATCGGGATGCGATTCCTGATCCCAACAGGATGTGGTAAGTGCCGATCCTATTGGAATTTGGTCATTCCTGATCCCATCGGGATGGGGTGATCCCTGATCCCATCGGGATGCGATTCCTGATCCATGGAATCCTCCCCTCAGTCCATGAAATCTGCCCTGGAGGGGCTGGAAAGGCTCCCAAATCCCAGATCCCGGCTCCCAAATCCCAGATCCCGGCTCCCAAATCCCAGCTCCCGTCCCCGCTGTCTCACCCGGGGCCGGTCTCCCTCCATGCACACCACGCCCAGGCCAGGCCAGCAGCAGCGGCAGCGCCCGCAGCGACCTCAGGGACATCTTCCCAGCTGGAATCTGCCCGGGATAACCGGGATAAACACCGGGATAAAACCGGGATAACGCTGGAAAACACCGGGAAAACACCGGGATAACACCGGGATAAACACCGGGATAAACACCGGGATAAACACCGGGATAAACACCGGGATAAACACCGGGATAACGCCGGGATAACACCGGGATAAACACCGGGATAAACACCGGGATAAACACCGGGATAAAACTTCCAAGTCCTCCCTCTCCCTAAAACTCTGATTTGGGAGAGGAACAACCAAAGGAATAAATTCCTGCAGGAATTGCAGCTTTTCCCTGGATTTTCCCGGAAATCCAACCTGAGTCTTTTCCTCGAGCTCTCCTTGCCCTGCACGGTTTTGATCCAAAAATTTGGAATTATTTTCCGTTTCCAGTAATGGAAATAATAATTCCCATTAATAATAATTTCCACCGTTAATAATTTCCAATAATGATATAATATTTCCATTCTTTCCCGATAATGGAAATAAAAATGAATTTCCAATAATTTTCCAATAATTTGGAATTCTCCTCAAAAAAACCCAGGAGCAGCTGGCAGGATCCTTGCCCTGCAATTCCTGATCCAATAAATTGGAATTCTCCACAAAAAAAAAACCACAAACCCCGGTGGGATTTGGGAATTTTCCAGTCCCCTGTAACCCGGGATCATTATCCCAAAAATCCCCCAAATCCCGATTTTCCTGAGCGGGGATCTCCCCAATCCCGAATTCCCCTGAATTCCAACCCCTCCATTCCCACAGAGAGAAGCAGAATTCCCGTTTTTCCTGGAATTCCTCACCCTGCCTCCGTGCG
Source organism: Sturnus vulgaris (assembly GCF_052056855.1). NCBI lineage: Eukaryota > Metazoa > Chordata > Aves > Passeriformes > Sturnidae > Sturnus > Sturnus vulgaris. The sequence goes on along the minus strand of NC_142269.1, from coordinate 3,381,830 downwards.
GATTCCCGGCGTTTCTGGAGCCCTGGAGCAGCTCTGGGGTTTTTATCCCGATCCCAGAGGGTAACCAGGAAATCCAGCCGGGAATTGGGGCAATTCCGAGCAGGAAATCACCTCAGAAAATATTGACATTCACGGCAATTAAACGTTTCTGCATCAGGGGATTAATTCCAGCCCTTAATTCCGTGGACAAACCACCCGGAATTCCCGCTTTTGTCATGGAAAAAAAAAAACAAAAAAAAACCCCAGGCTGCTCCTTTTGGGGATTTTGGGGCTGTGGGTTGGATCACTGTTAAATCCAGGGATGTGGCAGCCCCAAATCCAGCCTTTATTCCCTAAAAATGGGATTTCCGAGAGGAAATTTGGGATGGAGAGGGGCAGATCCGGCTTGGGATTGTCAGATCCTGGTCTGGGGTTCCCAAATCCTGGTCTGGGGTTCCCAATCTTCTTTTTTTCATTCCCAATCTCATTTTGGGATTGCCAGATCCTGGTCTGGGGTTCCCAAATCCTCTTTTTTCATTCCCAAATCTGCCTTTGGGATTCCCAAATCCTGGTCTAGAATTGCCCAATCCCGGTTTGGGATTGTCAGATCCTCTTTTGGGATTACCCCGTTCCCCAACAAACCCCAATCCCTGTTCCCCCAAACCCCAATCCTTATTCCATTCCCACAAACCCCAATCCCTGTTCCCATTCCCCCAAACCCCAATCCCTGTTCCCATTCCCACAAATCCCAATCCCTGTTCCCATTCCCACAAATCCCAATCCCTGTTCCCATTCCCATCAAACCCCAATCCCTGTTCCCATTCCCCCAAACCCCAATCCCTGTTCCCATTCCCCCAAACCCCAATCCCTGTTCCCATTCCCACAAACCCCAATCCCTGTTCCCATTCCCCCAAACCCCAATCCCTGTTCCCATTCCCAACAAACCCCAATCCCTCTCCCTGGATCCCCCATTCCCATCAAGCCCCAGGATCCCCGCTCAGCCCTGGTGGGGTGATTAAAGCTATTAGGGACTAATTACCCTCCCTGGGAGCCAATTAACCCCGATCCCTGATCCAAAGCTGGGAGCCGTTCCCGCAGGAAAAGGGGGAATTTTTCTCCCGATATCTTTATGGTGTGTGCTCTGGGCACCGCCCCAGCCCCGGGGACAACAATTCCCCGGCTTTTCCCTCTCATTAAGGTGGGAAGTTAATAGGGTGAGAGGAATTCCCAGCTGGATTCATTCCCGGGTTTCCCTGGGATATCTGGGATGGAAGGAGCTCGGCTGGGCGGATTTGCCTCCAAATGTGCGCTGGAAATCCCGGGAATTGTCCCAAATCCTGATCCAAACCCCCCCCCCCCCCCGTGCCCGCCTTCTTCCCGGGGTCATTCCCGAACTCCCGCTGGATCTGGGGACACCTTGGGGCTTCCAGGATGTTCCACACTGGAATTCTGGGAATTTGGGAATTCCTGGGGAGGATCCTGAAACCTTCCCTGTTCTCCACACGGAGAGAACATCCCAAGGGAATCTTTGGGTTCCAAAGGTGTTGGAATCACGGAAAAGAGGATTGGGAATGAGCTCAGGGATCCTTCCTGGAATTAAAGAATTAAATCCTTCCTGGATTAAATCCTTCCTGGAATTAAATCCTTCCTGGAATTAAATCCTTCCTGGAATTAAATCAATCCTTCCTTCATTCCTTCCTGGAATCCTTCTGGAATCAAATCTTTTCTGGAATCAAATCAATCCTTCCTTCCTTTCTGGAGTTAAATAATCAAATCCTTCCTGGAATCAGATCCTTTCTGGAATCAGATCCATCCTGGAATTAAATCCATCCTGGAATCAAATCAATCCTTCCTTCCTTTCTGGAATTAAATAATCAAATCTTCATGGAATCAGATCCTTTCTGGAATTAAATCCATCCTGGAATCAAATCAATCCTTCCTTCCTTCCTGAAATCCTTTCTGGAATTAAATAATCAATTCCTTTGTGGAATTAAATCCTTTCTGGAATTAAATCCTTCCTTCTTTTCTGGAATCCTTCTAGAATCCCTTCTGGAATTAAATCCTTCCTTCCTTTCTGGAATTAAATAATCAAATCCTCCTAGAATCAAATCCTTCTGGAATTAAATCCTTTCTGGAATCAAATCCTTCCTGGAATCAATCCTTCCTTCCTTTCTTTCTGGAATTAAACAATCAAATCCTTTCCTTTCCTTCCTTTCCTTTCCCTGGATTTCAGGCCAAGGGAAATCTGGGATCCAATTCCATTTTGGGCCAAATCTCAGCTGATTTTTCACCTCCCCAGCCCCAAATTCCTCCCTTCAGGAATTCCCAAAGCGGCACCAAAAACCTCTTGGGAATTGTGGGGAAAAAAAAAACCAAAAAAACCCCCAAAACCTCAAACTCTCCCGGCCCATTCTGCCCCATTCCCAAATTTCAAAAACCCAAACATTCAAAAAAAAATTCAAATTCCCAAACCTTCGGAAAATTCCCGATTTTCCCCCTAAAATCTGATTTTTTTTTTTTTTTTTCTGCCGGATTTTGGTGCGTGGACAAGGCAGGAAAATTCCCAAAATTTCGCTTTTTCTGGGGGGATTTGGAACCCAAAAACGCGACAGGGGAAAATCCTGGCGGGGGAGGAAAAAAATCCTGGGAGAGGAGCTCAGCCTGGAATTTTGCAGGAATTTTGCAGGAATTTTGCAGGAATTTTGCAGGAATTTTGCAGGAATTTTCCTCGAATTTTCCTGGAATTTTCCTGGAATTCTCCTGGAATTTTCCTGGAATTTTCCTGGAATTTTCCTGGAATTTTTCCTGGAATTTTCCTGGAATTTTCCTGGAATTTTCCTGGATTTTCCTGGAATTCTGCAGATCTGGGAACTCCCAGATCCCATTGCAGATTTCCCTCCTTGTCTAAAATTTGAGGTTTTTTCTCTTTTTTTTCGTGTTTTTTTCCCCAATTTTCAGGTGTTTTCTTATTTTTAATGGTTGGGGGTTTTTAGGGTTTTTTTGGTTTTTTGGGTTTTTTTTTTGTGGATTTTCCCCCCTAATTTTGAGGGTTTTTTTTTTCCATTTTTGGGGTTTTTTCCCCCATTTTTTGCGAGTTTTTTTCCTATTTTTTGGTGATTTCCCCCCCCATTTTTGGTGTTTATTCCAATTTTTATGAGTGTGGTTTTTTCCTTTTTTTTTTGGTGTTTTTTTCCCTTTTTTTTTTTTTTTTGAATGGTTTTTCCTTTTTGTTTTTTTGGTGTTTTTTTCCTATTTTTAAATTTTCCCCCCAATCTTCAGTTTTTTTTTTTTTTAATCTTATTTCTTTATCTATGTTTTTTCCCTATTTAAAATATTTCCCCCCCTTTTTTGGGTGTTTTCCCCCTTTTTTTTTTGTGTGTGTGTGTATTTTTTTTTTTTCCTCAATTTTTTGCCGTTTCCCCCTCATTTCTCAGCGTTCAGTTCCTCATCCAGAAAATCCCAATCCCAAAAAATTCCAGCCAGGAATCAGGATGGATCCCGAGCTGGGAATGGATTTTTTTTTTTTTTTTATCTCCACTCTGGTTTTTGGGGTCGCTTTGAGTCAATTGGGGAGGGGCGATTTCATTGAATTTTGGGGTTTTTAATTGAATTTTGATTTTTTTTCATTGAATTTTGAGTGTTTTAATTGAATTTGCTTTTTTAAATTGAATTTTGAGATTTTTGTTGAATTTTGATTTTTTTTTTCATTTAGAGTTTTTAATTTGAATTCTGGTGTTTTTAAATGGATTTTTGAGGGTGTTTTAAATTAAATTTTGAGGAGTTCTCATTAAAGTTTGAGTCTTTTTATTTGAGTTGTTTAGAAATTTTCCAACTATTTTTTAGGAATTTTCCCACATTTTTAAAGGAATTTTCCAACAATTTTTTAGGATTTTTTCAGGGTTTTTTTAGGAATTTTCCAACACTTTTCAGGATTTTTCCAATATATATTTTAGGGAATTTTTCCACATTTTTAAATAAATTTTTCCACATTTTTAAAGGAATTTTCCCACTTTTTTTAAATTTTTTTCCACATTTTTTAAAACTTTTCCACTTTTTTTTAAATTTTCACACTTTTTTTTTTTAAGTAATTTTCCCACTTTTAAAAAATTTTCCCACTTTTTTTTGTTTAATTTTCCCACATTTTTAAAGGAATTATCCAACCCTCCTTGCGAATTTTTCCACTTTATTTTTTTTATTATTTTTAAATATTTTTCAACATTTTTTTAAAAGACATTTCCAACTTTTTTTTCTTTTTTTTTTTTTTGGAAAACTTTTCAACATTTTTTTCCCAGGAATTTCTCGCCCTTTTCCAGGTTTTCCTCCCGTGCAGGGCGGGGATGGGGAGGGGGCGCTCATTAAGCCCGCGCTCATTAAGAGTTAATTACAGCGCCAGGGAGGGAATGGAGGGGGCGGGGGAGCCGCTCCCGGTGCCCCCGAGACCCCAAAACCCCGAGACCCCCAGACCCCAATTCCCGGAATCCCCAAAACCCCAAAACCCCGAGACCCCAAAACCCCGAGACCCCAAAAACCCAATTCCGGAGACCCCGAGACCCCAATTCCGACCCCCCCGAGCCCCGAGACCCCAGCCCCAATTCCCGGTGCCCCCGAGACCCCAAAACCCCAATTCCGGAGACCCCAGCCCCAATTCCCGGAATCCCCGAGACCCCAAATCCAGGAGACCCCGAGACCCCAACCCCAATTCCCGGTGCCCCCGAGACCCCAATCTCGAGACCCCAACCCCCAGAGACCCCAACCCCAAACCCTGGAACCCCCAAGACCCCAACCCAGCCCCGGCGCCCCCCGGTGCCCCTCAATTGGGGGATGTTGGGGGGGATTTTTGGGGGATGTTGGGGGGGATTTTGGGGTTTTTTTTTAGGGGGTCTTGGTGGGGGCTCGCTGCTCCATCCTCAAAATACAAACGGGCCCGAAAAGGCAGCGGGGGACGGACAGAGGGACAGAGGGGACGGGGGGACAGAGGGACAGGGGGATTGGGGACAGAGGGACAGGGGGGACAGAGGGACAGAGGGACAGGGGGACAGAGGGAGGGACAGGGGGGACAGGGGACAGAGGGACAGAGGGACAGGGGGGACAGAGGGACAGGGGGACAGAGGGAGGGACAGGGGGGACAGAGGGACAGGGGGGACAGAGGGAGGGACAGGGGGGACAGAGGGACAGGGGGGACAGAGGGACAGGGGGGGGACAGAGGGGACAGAGGGACAGGGGGGACAGAGGGACAGAGGGACGGGGGACAGGGGGACGGGGGTGACAGAGGGACAGGGGGACAGAGGGACAGAGGGACAGGGGGGGACAGAGGGACAGGGGGATTGGGGACAGGGGGCCGGGGGCCGGGGCCGGATTAACCCCCGGGGGGGGGGGGGGTTTGGGGTCCCTTTGTGCCCCCCGCCCCCTCCCCAGCGCTCAGAACAATCCCGGTGCTCGCTCCCCCCCGCCCCAAACCCGCCCGGGGGGTCCCGGCAGGCCCGGGGGGAGGGGTGGGGACCCCCCCCCAGCCCCAGGGCTGGCGCCAGGGCCCGGCGGCGCCTTTGATGCCGAAGTTTTTTACACCCAGAAAAATCCCAGTGAGGCTCCGGGGGGAGGGGAGAGGGGGCGAGGGGGGGGGAGGGGAGGGTGGGGGAGGGGCGCGGCAGATGGGAAGGAGCCCCCGATGGGCTGGGGGGGGGGTGGGGTGGGGGGTGGGGGATGGGGGGGGGGGGGGTTGGGGAAGGGGGAGGGGGGGGGGGGTGGGGAGGGGGGTGGGCAGGGGGGTGTGGGGGGGGGGGGGCAGAGGGACGGCCGCCCCCCCCCCCCCCCCCCATCCCGAGGAGGAATGGAATGGAATTCAAATAAATAAATAAATGAATTAATTAATAAACGAGCGGCGGGCCGCCCCCTCCCCTCCCCCCTCCCCCTTTCCCCCCAGCCCCTCCCCCCCCGGCATCACCACGTGGCTTCCTCCCCGCAAACATTTTTCACATTTTCACATTTTCACTCTTCTCGCTTTTATTTTATTTTATTTTATTATTTTTTAATTTATTCCCAGCTCAGGGTTTATTTAGAGCCTGTCCTAACACACCCCCCTCCCCCCCCCAGTTCCCGGTGTCCGGGGCCACTCCGGGGCCACTTGGGCCACCTCGGGGGGGGCCCCCGGAGCCACCGCCCTGCCCGCCGGGGCCGCCCCCTCTCCCCTCCCCTCCTTCCTCCTCCTCCTCCTCCTCCTCCTCCTCCTCCTCCAGCGGCCGCCGCCCCCTCCCCAACGGCACAGAAATCCGCTGGGCAAAAGGAAAAAAAAAAAAAAAAAAAAAAAAAAAAAGAAAGAGGAGAAGAAGAAAAGAAAAATTAAAAAAAAAAAGAAAAAAAAAATGAAGAGAAAAGAGAGAAGGGGGGAAAAGAAAAGAAAAAAAAAAAAAAAAAAAAGCCGGGGCAGAGCTCGGGGGCGAAGCGCGAGCGCCCAGCGCAGCCCCCGGGCCCCCCGAGCCCCCCGGGAGCCCCCCGGGAGCCCCGAGGCCACCATGAACAAGACTTTACATCGGGACCTGCCCGAGGGCGTCACCGCGGCCGAGCTGGAGAAAGTGTTCGCCGAGCACCGCATCTCCTTCAGCGGCCACTTCCTCGTCAAGTCCGGCTATGCCTTTGTGGATTGCCCCGACGAGCACTGGGCCATGAAAGCCATCGAAACTTTCTCGGGTGAGGAGCGGCGGGAGCAGCCCCGAGATCCCAAATCCCGACAGGATCCCTGAATCCTGACCCGATCCCCCGAATCCTGACCCGATCCCTGAATCCGGACCCGATCCCTGAATCCCGACCCGATCCCTGAATCCTGACCCGATCCCTGAATCCTGACCCGATCCCTGGAATCCGGACCTGATCCCATGAATCCTGACCCGGATCCCTAAATCCGGACCCGATCCCTGAATCCGGACCCGATCCCTGCATCCTGACCCGATCCCTGACCCCCATCCCCGAATCCTGACCCGATCCCTGAATCCTGACCCGATCCCTGAATCCTGACCCGGATCCCTGAATCCTGACCCTTCGATCAGCCCCGAGATCCCAAATCCCGACAGGATCCCTGAATCCTGACCTGATCCCCAAATCCTGACCCGATCCCCGAATCCTGACCCGATTCCCAAATCCCGACAGGATCCCCGAATCCGGACCCGATCCCTGAATCCTGACCCGGATCCCTGAATCCGGACCCCGATTCCCAAATCCCGACAGGATCCCTGAATCCTGACCTGATCCCCGAATCCGGACCCGATCCCCAAATCCTGACCCTTCGATCAGCCACGAGATCCCAAATCCCGACCGGATCCCTGAATCCTGACCCTTCGATCAGACCCCGATCCCCAAATCCCGACTCAATCCCCAAATCCTGACCCTTCGATCAGTCCCGAAATCCTAAATCCGGACCCCATCCCCAAATCCGACCGATCGATCCCCGAATCCCAATCCTTCGATCAGTCCCCGATCCCTAAATCCTGACCCGATCCCCAAATCCCGGCCCGATCCCCGAATCCCAATCCTTCGATCAGTCCCCGATCCCAAATCCCGACCCGATCCCCAAATCCCGGCCCTCCGATCCCTTCTGACCCCCCTCGATCAATCCCCGAAATCCCAAATCCCGACCCTGGAAATCCTGAGCCCCCAAATCCGACCCTGGAAATCCTGAGCCCCGAAATCCCAAATCCCGACCCTGGAAATCCTGAGCCCCGAAATCCTGAGCCCAAATCCCGACCCTTCCATCGATCCCTTCCGATCCCTCCTGACCCCAAAAATCCCAAAATTCCTTCCCATCCCCCAATCCCGACCCTTCGATCCCTCCTGATCCCCTCGATCCCCAAATCCCGATCCCCCAAATCCCGACCCCCTCCATCAATCCCGACCCCTCCCCCCTCTCCAATCCACCCCATTCCCCTTTTTTGTCCCTTCCCCAAAATCCCCAAAATCCCCAAAATCCTCACAAAGCCACCCCAAAACCCCCAGGGTCATCCCCAAAAAAATCCCCAAATCCCGCGGGCTCCGGGCTGGCCATGCTGGGAGCAGCCGGGGAAAACCTTTGGGAAGAGGGAATTTAGGGGGGAAAAAAAAAAAAAAAAATTTGGGAATTTGGAGGCTTTTAAATTTTTTTTTTTTCCCACCTCTCCATCTCCTTCCGCCCGGGCTCTTCCTGCGTCTGATTTTTTTTTTTTTTTTTTTTTTTTCTTCTTCTCTACTCCCCCCCTCCCCCGTAAAAAAAAAAAAATTAATGAAAAATAAAAAATAAATTAAAAATCGATCGTGGAATAACCCAGCAGAGAGGAAATCCCGCTCCATTTTCCAGGAGGAATCCAAATCCATTCCTGTGGAATCCCCAATTTGGAGCTTGTTGGTGGGACAAAATAAAAAAAAAATAAAAAAATTTAAAAAGGGGGAATTTTCTCCAAAGATTTTTCCTGGAGGGCTGAAAGAAAAGGAGAGGAATTCTCCAAATCCACCTAAAAAAAAATAAAAATAAAAAAAAATAAAATCCCAAATCTCTGCGCGAGGGATGAAATATTCCCAAGGAACATTCCCATTCCCACGTGGAGTTCCAAATTAATATTTCAATAAAAATCCACTTGCCAGGGGCTGAGGGCTGGGTTTGGGTGGAATTTCGGGAGGATTTGGATGAATTCCGCGGGAAAATTCCGATTATCCCGAGAGGGGTTTTTTTTTTTGTTTTTTTTTTGTTTTTTTTCTTTTTTTTATCCCAAATTTCCAACCCCGGGCACGTTTTGTTTGCAGGGAAAGTGGAGCTCCACGGAAGCAGCTGGAGATCGAACACTCCGTGCCCAAAAGCAAAGGTAAAAGCCGAGTTTAAATCGATTTTTAATTGATTTCCAGTCGTTATCGTCGGAATTATTAATTCGTGTTGGGAGCGGGGAGGGGGGGGGAAAAAAAAAGGGGGAAAAATTCCAACCTAAAAATGCAAAATCTCGGAGATTTTTTGGGGGGGGATTCGTCCCCAGCGAGCTGAGTTTAATTAATTCGTTCATAATTTGGTGGATTAATTGGTTCTTTTTCAAAGAAATCTCGATCCGCGGGGTTTTTAATTTAAGAAAAATAAATAATTTCTCCACGTGCTGCCAAGGTGAGGGATGGGTTGGGATTTCCAAACTTGGGGAAAAAAAAATTTCCCGGCTCCTTTTGGCTCCTGGGCTGGGAAATGAGGGGGAAAAATTCCTTTGTCTGGGGAGAAGGAAAATTTCAAAAAAAAATTCAAAAAAGAATTGATTTTTTTTTTAATAAATTTGATTTAAAAAGTGAATTTTATCCGAGGAGAAGAGAATAAAAATCGGCGGGCGGGCAGGGCTGGAATTCCGGCGGAAATTCCTGGGATTTTGGGGTGAAAAGAGGAGATTTTGGGGTTTCCCAGGACCTGCCCCTCCCGCCCAGCCCATCCCTCTCCATCTTCCCTGGGCCTTTGTTGTTTCCCGGCTGGAGCTGGAATTCTCTGGAAAAATCCTGAAAAAAAAAATTCCCGAAAATTCCCCCCTTCCCCCCCCCCAAAAAAAATTCCTGCCGGGATTTGTTATTGCCCAGAAATTCGCTTTTTTTTTTTTTTTTTTTTTTTTATATTTTTCTCCTCCCCAAAGTTCTGGAATTCCCGGAATTCCCGATCCCAAAGATTCCACGTTGGACCCAAATCCCCACGTGACCGAGGGGGGGGAAAGGGGGAGGAGCCAAACGCTGGCAAAATCCCAGCCCGAAAATCCCTAAATCCCCAAAATCCCGAACTCCCCAAAATCCCAGCCCCAGGATTCCGAAATCCTGACCCAAAATTCCCCGAAATCCTGACCCAAAATTCCCGAAATCCTGACCCAAATTCCCGGAATCCTGACCCCAAAATTCCCAAACCCGACCCCAAAATTCCCGAAATCTCAGCTCCACAATTCCCAGAATCCCGGCCTGAATCTTTTCAAAATCCGGCCCCAAACTTCCCAAATCCCAGCCCCAAACATCCCAAAATTTCAGCTCCAACTTCCAAATTCTGATCCCAAATTCCCAAAATTCTGATCCCAAATTCCCAAAATTCCAGCCCCAAGCTCCCCAAAATTTCAGCTCCAACTTCCCAAACTGCAGCCCCAAACTTCCTAAAATCCTGACCCCAAATTCCCAAAATCCTGATCCCAAATTCCCAAAATTCTGGCCCCAAATTCCCAAAATCCTGATCCCGAATTCCCAGCCCTGAACTTCCCAAATCCCAGCTCCAAAATTCCCCAAATTCCCAAAACCTCGATCCCAAATTCCCAAATTCCCAAATTCCCAAATTCCCAAATTCCAAATCTTTTTTCCCGCCCCTTCCCTGCCCCGTTTTGGGATCTTCCCCTTTTGGCCTCGCCTCGAATAAATATTCCCCCAAAAAAATTTTTTTGGGGGGAGGGAGATGATCCCAAAAAAATAAAAAAATTAAAATTAAAAAAAAATCCCAAATCCAGCTGGGAATTCCCCAGCCCCATTTTCCCGCCCCAAATCCCAGGATTTAATGGGATAATTATAATTTTGATTAATTTTTTTTTTTTTTCCCCCTCCCTTAAATGATTTTTGTTGCCGTGGCTTCAGAATCCAGGGATGTGGGAAAAGGGAAAATATTGGGATGGAATTCCATGAAAAGTCACCAAAAAATCCTTTAAAAAAAAAACCTCAGGAAAATCCTGATTTTTCCCCCCCTTTGGATAATCAATAATTTAGGGAGGGAGGAGAAAATTTTCCCTTTTTTTCCCCCACCCTGAAAAAAAAAAAAAAAAATTCCCTAAAAATGAGAATATTCCTTTGGGATTTGGGATTTAAAAAAATGCTGGAGGAGGTGGAGGAGAAAAAAAAAAATTAAAATATTTTGGGATTTTGGATTTGTTTTCCCAAAGGGGCGTCCCAAAAAAAAAAAAAAAAAAAAGTTTGGATTGGGCTGGAAAATCCCATTTTTGGTTTGTTTTTTTTTTTTTAATTTGGGATTTTGGGGTTAAAAATCCACCCCCGCCCCCCACTCTGCTCTTAAAGGGCCAGCGCCGCTTTTCCCTCCTGGAATTTTGGGGGAATTCTGGGGATTTTGGCTGCTCCAATCCCAGGGAAAAAGAAGAAAAATTGCCTTAAAAATGGAATTTTTGGGGGAATTTTGGGGGATTTGGCTGCTCCCAATCCCAGGGAAAAAGAAGAAAAACTGCCCTTAAAATGGAATTTTGGGGGAAATTTTTGGGGAATTTTGGGGGGATTTTAGCTGCTCCAATCCCAGGGAAAAAGAGGGAAAAACTGCCTTAAAATGGAATTTTGGGGAATTTTTGGGGAATTTTTGGGGGGATTTTGGCTTCTCCAATCCCAAGGAAAAAAAAGAAAATCTGCCTCAAAAATGGAATTTTTGGGGAATTTTGTGGAAATTTTTGGGGGAATTCTGGGGGATTTTGGCTGCTCCAATCCAAGGAAAAAAGAGGGAAAAACTGCCTAAAAAATGGGAATTTTTTGAGGGATTTTTGGGGGAATTTTTGGGGAATTTTGGGGGATTTTGGCTGCCCCCAATCCCAAGAAAAAAGAGGGAAAAACTGCCTTAAAATGGAATTTTTGGGGGGATTTTGGCTGCTCCAATCCCAAAGAAAAAAAGAAGAAAAAACTGCCTTAAACATTGAATTTTTTTTGGAATTTTGGGGGGATTTTGCTGCTCCAATCCCAGGGAAAAAAAAAGAAAAAACTGCCTTAAAAATGAATTTTGGGGAAAATTTTTGGGGAATTTTGGGGGGATTTTGACTGCTCCAATCCCAAGAAAAGAGAGGGAAAAACTGCCTTAAAAATGAATTTTTGGGGGAATTTTGGGGGATTTTGGCTGCTCCAATCCCAGGAAAAAAGAAGAAAAACTGCCTTAAAAATGGAATTTTTGGGGGATTTTTGGGAGTTTTTTTGGTTGTTGTTTGGTTTTTTTTTCATTCCAAATCCTCTCTCGTTTTTTCCAGACTGGAATTTCCAGTTTGGAGAGGCAGGGAGCAGGAAATGGTTAATTCCTCCCTTTCCCCTCCCCCGAAACCTGATTTAAATTTTATATTTTTATTTATTTTATTTCATTTTATTTTATTTTATTTTATTTTATTTTATTTTATTTTATTTTATATCCCTTTAAAAACGTGGGAAAACCGGTCAGGAGGGGTTCCCCCCTTTTTTTATAAAAATAAAATTTATTTTAAATAAACAACAACAACAAAAAAACCCTCCAAAATTTTTTAATTTTTTTTTTCAGGTTCAGGTATAAATAACGATGTAAAAAAAAAAAAAAAAAAATCTTAATTCGGGTGTTTTAATTAATTAATGCCTAAAAAAAAAATTTCTTTCCTCTTGCTTCGTTCCCAATTTTTAAAACATCTCCTAAAGGGAAAAAAAAAAAAAAATTAATTTTAAAAACCCCAAATGGGATAAAATAGCACCAAAAAAAAAAAAAGGGATTTGGGGTGTGTGGCTCCAAGGGGAATAAAATGATTTATTTGGGATTCATTCCTGGATTCTCCCAATTATTTTCATTATTCGGGGAAATTTTGGGGGCAGAATTCCTTAAAAATCCCGAATCGTGCAGAAATCTCGATAAAAACGGGATTTTAGGGGAAAAAAAGGAGATTTTGGGTTAATTCCGGGGCATTTTGAGCATTTTGTTGTTTTTTTGGGAGTTTTTTTCCCCTCGGGTTTTGTTGAGGGGAAAATTTGAGGAGAAACTCGAAATTTTCAAACCCCAAAAATCCCCAAAATTCTCCTGGTTTGAGTCACTGGGGAAAGCAGAAAAAAAACCCAAAAAGATTTGAGAAAAAAAAAATTAAATAAAAATTAAAAAATCGGGGTTTTTAGGGTCGGGATTTGGGGATTTGGGGTTGGATTGGGATGGATTAAAAAAATTTAAAAAAATTTGAATTAAAAAGAGATTTTCACCCCCAGCTCTTCCTGGGGTTGTGCTCAGGGTGTGAATTTTAATTGTAATTATAAAAATTAATATTTTAATTATTGTGGCCGCATCAAAGTTCAGCTCCGGGCAGAGAAATGTTGGAGAAAAATCCTAAAATTCGCTTTTTGGGGGTTTTTTTTCCCCCCTTTTGGATTTTCCTTCAAATCTGGAGTTTCCCATCAGAAAATTCCTCATTTTCCACGGGAAAATCCAGGAATTAATTGGAATTAATTGTTCCTAATGAAAAAAAAAATCAAATTCAGGTTCAGGTTCTTTTTTTTGGTCACTTTTCACCCCAAAATTTGCTTTTTTTGCTTTTTTTCTCCCATTTTTGGGGGTTGGATTTGCTGGAAAAAAAAAAAAAAGGGAAAATTCTTTTCCGTGGAAAAGGAAAATCCCAGGTGGATTTTTGGGGCTGGAAAAGCTTGAAAATGGGGAAAAAATGGGAAAAAGATGGAAAATGGGAATTCTGAGGGGCCAAAAAAAAAAAAAAAAAAAAAAGGGAATAAATCCAATTTTCGATTCTTTTCTCCTCGGAGCTCCCAATTTCCACCGAAAAAAAAAAAATTTGGGAATTCTGAGTTTTTTTGGAGGATTTTTAGCCCTAAAATTAAAATCTCAGTGAATCGAAAAAGATTTTCCATAAATTTCGTTCCCGAGGTTGGGAAACTCTGGGAATTCATCAAATTTGGGATCTCGGGGAGAGAAAATTCCATTTGGGAATGCCCAAAAAAAAACGGAGGAAATTCCTTAATTTTCTTCTTTCCTTGTGGGAAACGAGGGAAAAACATCCCCCCCCCCCCCAAAAAAAAAAAAAAAACTTGGAAAAATTTGGGAATA